>NW_026704892.1:0-17290 GCF_012432095.1 Onychostoma macrolepis
AATAAAATTCCAATAAAAACTAATTTTAACATATTACTATTATTAACATTAGCAGTGCTAATACTTTTATATTGTAGGAGTCTGACACATACCACAACAAGCAACTGACGATCCATAAAAATATTGAAATATATTTCGAAAATATATTTTAAAAATACATATTGCGTGTGTGTGTGTTTACATAGGCTATTTCTGAAATTATATTCATGCATCATGATTTTTAATCAATGTGTTTTTGCAATGCATTTTGTTTCTACACTACGTTTACCATTTTTAAAGCTATCATTATATTATATTATATTATAAAATATTAGATCCTATATTCTCATTCAATTTAGGCCTACTATCCACTTAAACAATATGTCATCAAGTTTCAGGACAAGTTTCTAATTTACCAATTAATTTACAAGTTTCTATTTATGTAAACGCTGCGTAACTTTCATGTGTTTGATGGAGGCGTGAGTTGAACATTCGAGGCGCATTTAAACTGGAGTGGAGGGAGTTTCCATGGAAACGGGGCGGCAACTCAGCTGACAAGTACCAAAAAAACTCCGTCTCTCACTGTTGTTTTTACTGCTTTCAGGTAAGTTTAGTCCCTAAAATTACACAAATAATACATACAACTGTTCCTGACACTTTCTTACATGTAATTGACACGCTTCTGTTGAATATTTACTTTACAGAAATGGTTCAGTGTCATCAGAAAAAGTCCGTTAGCATCACAACCGTGAGCTAACTGTAGAGGCTAACTATTAGAGGTAAGCTAGCTATAGATTTGAGCTCTTATTTATGAAAGATTTTTGCTGCACACATGTGTATTAGTGTTCTCTTTGATTGTGGGAAATTTGAAATGTGTGCATCTTTCCACTCTGAAAATATCGGCAAAAGTGTTTTTTTTTTCCAAGGTGAGATTTTCATTTCACCATGTCCCTTCCACAATGAATAGCTTCTTATTACTTTATGATTGTTAAACTTAACATATATCATTGCAAACGTTACTCTGTGCTCTAAAAATAGACATATTTTATGACATTGTACCATGCAAGGTCTTTTCATAATCTAGAGAAACGCGCGAGCATGTCAGTGGGGTACGGTTGAGACACAGTGTATCAACTGGACCCGGATTGGTCTCCTATTGCTTCACATGCTGTTTAGTTGTACAGTATCATGATAATAGGATAAAAGTCACATTTACACATATGCTACGCAAATTATGTTAAAAATTATATTTGTGATATTTCAACCGTCTATTATTAATGGACATATCGAATGTTACAAGGATTACATAGCATTTTAAGAAATATACAAGGTGGTAAAGTGGGTACAGTTGAGACACCCTTAATAGGTTTCTATGTACTGTATACAGTAACAGTCCAATCATAGAAAATAAAATGCATACAGAGGCTGTGTGTGTTTGTGTACTGGTATTACCTAATGGGGACCAAATGTCCCTACAAGTATAGTAATACCAGTAAATTCACCTTATGGGAATATTTTTTAGGTCCCCATGATGAAACAAGCTTATAAATCATACAGAATGATTGAAAATGTAAAAATGCAGCAAGATTCGAGTGATGTGTAGGTTTAAGGATAGGGTTAAATAATATACGGTATGTATATTGTTATTTTTACTGTTATGTTTACATTTGTACTGTTTGCCATATATTTTTGTAGTGTTAAATATTTGTTCCTGTTTTGTTTAACTGAATCTGACTAAAATAAAGCTAATAAATAAATACATTTTTAAACTGTAATTATTTAAAACTGTAATTTTGTAATTTATTACATTTGCTATAAATGGTTAGCCAGCTTTAGAGCATTAAGAATGGGTGTCTCAACTGTACCATGCTACTGTTTCAGCTGTACACCATATGGGTACAGTTGAGACAAAAATGCACCTCATGTTTATGAGCTAATTGTGGAAAATATGAACTACTTATGGCTATTATCAATTTATGGTATTTTAGTACACAAGCAAAATAAATATCATGTGAAAAATCACTTCATTTCAGCATCTAGTTTTTGTGTAGTGATGAAAAAAGCAGAAAGTGTCTCTACTGTACTCAGTCTACCCTACCCATACAGGCAATGTCCAACTCTCCTGAGCTCATCCACAACATCCGGCGCGTGGCGCGTCAACAGCTCTGGAACATAGATATATACATAGATATATACGTAGATCCTTGCGTATCGCAGCCCATAGAAACAGTCGCTAATGAGGCATCTATGTGTATATATTACTATGTGCCAGAGCAGGTTGACGTGCCACGTGCCGGATGTTGTGACAGTCAGACATTGAGGTTTATCAGAGGTAAAAAAATGACATAAATACTGTTCAGTTTCTTGCACAAACAGATCGTTTCGTGTCTTAGGACATCAATGTATCGTCACAAGCCGCAAGGTTTAATTTGGATTTGTCTGTGCATGTTTTTTTCTCTCTCAAAGATTCTGTGCCCATTGACTGCCATTATATGACTGATAGACTGCAACGGTTCTTCTACTGAAGAAACAAAGTCACCTACTTCTTGGATGGCCTTGGGGTAAGCAGATAAACATCACATTTTCATTTTTGGGTGAACTATCCCTTTAAATAACTTCATATGCATTTTTTTTTCACAATATATTTCACCTATATCATCATGCATCTTTAAAACCTAAAAACGTGAATCCTCGTTTCTTAAGATTTTTATATGTTCTGTACATTATTATTTCTCTTTTCTGCATTTCACCTCTGCTGTAGGCTACATATTGTTGGCTCTGTGACAGATTGTTTATGTTCCTATAGTCTTCCATGCTTGATGACCGTGCAGCAGAGTTGGAGGGGACCTCTTGTTGAAGAACATATCCAAGACACTATGAACCATCTGACTAGTAAGTAAAACAATAAAATACAATTTATATCTCTTGCCTGGAGAACTTCTACTAATACTAATCTAACTAATTTGATCGCTTTTAAAACCGGAGCGCAGTGCGTTAGCATTCGATCGCGGTTCCATTGCATTTCTATTCGCGCCTATTATTGTTTTCTTTTCTTTTTTTCTCGCTCCGTTTTCATTTCCTCTCTCGCTCCGTTTTTCACGAGTTCATCAAACAATAGTGGTAAGTTAAGTTGGTATAATTCATCAATCACGGCGAGTAATGGCTTCTTCTCCTACTATTGTTGTTTGCACTGTTTTCCACATGTACAGTTTATCTCTCTCTGTCAGCAGCGAGGGATTCACATGTGATAAATGCAGGGAAATAGTTAGGCTGACAAGGTTTTAGAACTAGAGACACGCATCCAAACTTTAATTGAGGATAGTAAGAATGTGAGGGCTGTAGATACTGCTTTGGATGCGACTAGCTCAGGGAGTCCTGTACATTGTTCGGTTTCGGTTGAGCCCCTGCAGCAGGGCAACCGGGTGACTGTGAGGCGGCCTAGTCGCGGGTCAAAACACCGCTCTTCCGTTCTGATCAAAACATCAAACAGGTTCTCCCCACTCAGTGACGCACCCACTGAGAAACCTGATGAAAGTGCTCTAGTTATTGGCGATTCTATTGTACGGAACGTGAAAATAGAGACACCAGCCACCATAGTCCATTGTTTACCGGTGTTACAATATATTCAGTTCCTGAAATATTTGGTTCCAGTGGGTGGCGCTTGCGTGAATATTCATCAGGATAACGCCGTGGGCGGGGCCATCCAAAACGGGACGAGTGGAACTGAAATTATTAGCGTGAGCGCCTCAGATCGCGTTTTGTTTTACGGATTATTTCAAGCAGGTAGTAAAATTGAACGAAGTTAAGTTTAAACTACTCATATGATTGTTCACATTTTGTGAAAAGTAAAAGGAAGTTTACTAGATATATATTATGTAAACAAAAACTTTTTATTTTGGATGCGATTAATCGTTTGACAGCACTAATATAGATATACATGTAAATGCATGTAAATATTTTCAAAATATATACAGTATGAGTGTGTATTTATATACACAGTACACACATATTATGTAAACAAAAATATTTATTTTGGATGCGATTAATCGGGATTAATTGCTTGACAGCACTAATTTTAAAATATATAAAAATAGAAAACAGTCATTTTAAATTGTAATAATATTTCACAATATTACTGTTTTCACTGTATTTTTTTTATCAAATAAATCCAGCCTTGGTGAGCATAAGCGACTTCTTTCAGAAACATCTTCAAGAAAAATCTTACTGACCCCAAACATTTGAACGGTAGTGTATATCTACACATCCATAGAAGGTAAATAAATATATATACAAATCTAGTGAAGTTGTGTAAATGAATTAAATGTTGTGTTTGTTTGTTTGTTTCTGGAGCAGTTCCTAGTTCCAGATCACACAATCAAAGACATCAGCGGTGCTTCCTTCGCTGGCTTCTACTACATCTGTTTCCAGAAGTCTACAGCCACCATAGAGGGTTACTACTACCACAGAAGCTCTGAATGGTATAGAATTCTAAAAAATCATTAAATATGAACGTTTATAATACATTTTCAGCATATAGGCCTATCACACCTCAAGAACCCAATTTTAATCCTGTTCTTATCAGGTATCAGTCTTTGAACCTCACACGTCCCTGAACACAGCGCACCCATCTACGAGTTCGGTGACACTGAAGTCCTCGAGGTGAATCTACAGCGGACAGAGGAAATGGACATCAGAGAAAGAGAAGAACTGTCTAATGATTACGCCCAGGACTCGGCTGTCCTCTCCCCTCAATGAAAGAATAAACAGAGGTACAGATGATGGAGGAAGGAACTCTTTCAGGAGACTCTCTACACAAGCCGATCGAGCGAGTGGGATTCGGGATTCGCAGCAGTGTTAGCGTTTTGTTTTCCTTTTATGTTTCTGAGTTTTTAACGCCTCTGTCCTCCGATCATCTTAGAAAACTATTTTTATCCTTAAGGTTTGGGATTAAAATCACAGTTTTTCTTTGCCCTGGATGGAAGAGCCAATGGTGATATTTTTCTCTTTTTTCGCCTTGTAATTTGATAAAGAGCATGGCCAATCTAGAAGTTTTGAAAGTTGTTTTAATTTATTTTGAATCATTCTGAATGAAAAGACTGTGAGTGGGACGCTGTATACAGACACTGGGACGTCTTTTGAAGATGTAACAAAGATTCAGTGTGCGATATGATGGATATGGAGAGTTGCTGTTGTCTGCGGCTTGCTTGGCCCTCAGACGTTGTTTTTATTAACGTAAGGTGTATCATCAAAAGTCACATATATAGCAGCTGGGTCCTTCGCTTCTACGTGTGATATATTTTTTATTATGAAATGAAATGGAGTCAGGTGTTTTGGAAAAAGGTATATATATATATATTATCCCATGGTGGTAAAGCTATTTGTAAAGCTGCTTTGGATGAAACGGTTCTTTCTGAGTTTGGAAAAAAAAAATCTGTCGGTAGTTTTACGCTCCTTGTTTTGCTGTGCAACCTGAAAAATCTCAGCTTATAAGAATCTCAAGTATATGGAAGCCTGTTTCCACCACGCAATGTGAACATAAAGGTAATTACACAATTCTTAATTTATTTCTGGCAAATCTGAGTGTATATCTTTTAGTTAACATCTCGCAATTCAGACTTGCAAGATACAGATTTGGAATTGCAATTCTGACTTTTTTTCTCAGAATTCAGATTTAAAATCTTGAAAAAGTCAAAATTTTCCCCAAAAATTCTGAGTTAACATCTTTCAAATTACCTTTTTCCTTCGAATTTTGGAAGTTTATATCTCGCAATTTTGACGTTTCCAAATCTGTATCTTGCAATTCTGACTTTTTTTCTTGGAATTCAGAGTTTTTTCTATTTCTATTTATTTTGTTAATTCTATTTTTTCCTCCGAATATCAAATTTATATCTCAGAATTCCAGGAAAGTAAAAAGTCTGTATCTCGCAATTCTCTGACTTTTTTGAGTTGACAGCTCGAAATTCTGACCTTTTTTTCTTCGAATTTTGGAAGTTTATATCTTGCAAATTTATATCTCAGAATTCCAGGAAAGAATGTCGTTTAAAAAAAAAAAAAAAAATTATTAATTGTTTTTCTTGGAATTCCGAGTATGTATCTCGCAATTCAGATTTTTTTAATCCCTGAATTTGGAGTTAACATCATGCAATTTTAACTTTTTTTCATCTGAATTTTAAATTTACATCTTGCAAATTATGACTTTTTCTTTCCCGGAATTCTAAATGAACATCTCATAATTTTGACTCTTTCTCTAAGAAAATAAAAAGTTGGAACTGAGAGAAATAAAGTCAGAATTGTTTTCAAAATTCGCAATTAACTTTTTTTTTTTTTTTTTTTTTTTATATTATTCTGAGGTGAAAACAGGCTTCCTTACAAGTCTCTTAGGTTTGAGAATAATCACTTCTCACTTGGTCACTTTAATATTGACAGCTCAGAGAGTATTGATTGATATTGGCATCAATGTCACGCGTGTCGGAACGCAAGGCCGCAGAAGCTTTCATTGGGTTTCAGTTCTTGCCAAGGATGTCATGATGAATAAGCAAGTGTTTTTATTGGAGGGCTCAGGAAGACTTTTCAAAGCAAACAGTCCAGATGGTGGACAACACTGTTATTTTAAACTACCCATCTCTTACAGCCTAACAACGCACAAAATGTAACGGCTGAGGCTTTAAGGAACCTCTCACGAGGTGCTAAAAAATTGGGAGACACATTTATGATACAAAACCCAGATGCGTCCATTTAAGCTTTCGTCAAACCCTTTGCCTTAAAAGTCAGAGATTTGTCTATAAACCACTTTTATAATCATTAGTTTTAAGCTCTGTACAGAAAGAAAGACTTATAAGAATGTTAGTGTTACGAAAAGGCGTTTGAAATGAAAGATTGCTGTACCTCATCCGCCAAAACCTCCTTTTTAATTGTAGACTAGCGAGTGTTTAACAACAGGTTCATGCCACATTTAATCCTAGCTATGTTGATATGTCCTAGTGACATTTTGTACATTCTTTATTTTGGCTCATCCCACACTGTACAAAAAAAAAATTTGAGCCAACTTAAAATTTTAAGGCAACCAGCTTCAGCAGATTTTTGAGTTTTCTCAACTTGTCGTTTTAAGTTTATACAACAAAAATTTTAGAATCTCCCTCAAAAATAAGTTGAGCAAACTCAAAAATACTCAAAAATAAACCTTAAAATGTTAAGTTGGCTCAACTATTTTTTTTTTTTTACAGTGCATGGCCAAATCTCACTAATGCTGCACATTAACTCTCATGCAAAATGTCTAAAACACACCCAATAATTGACGTTTTGCAAATATGTGTAAATTTGACTTCTTTTCCTGTTTGAGTTATTTTGTTGTCCTTAAAACCAGAAATGTGGTCACAAAGAAGTGTTTATGAAGATGTGGGATGTTTGTTTGCTGCGCCTAATAATCTGCTGCCTGAAGGTCAAGATTTATTTAAAGAAATGCTAAGCAAATGAAAGGCCACTGCACATGCTGTTACAGTACAGAAGGAGGGGATGTACATAATAGGGCTGTTTGTTGTGTACACAAATTATTTCATTCTCTACAATTATGAGTGATCTTTTTATTGGCACAAAAGGATAAGAAAATAAAGACTATTGATCCGGATGCGAGTTTTGTGTGTGTGAGAGAGTGTGAGTTCAGGACATGGATTGACATGCTCATAGGTTTGTGCAAACTGCAGACAAAAAGTGAAATGAAAGTGTTTTATTTGGGTTACTCTCATAATGTATTACTCATAAAGGGATGCAAGCGACTCTCTCAACCACTAGATAGCGTAGTATCATCTCTTTAGTACGTGGACTGCGTGTACTAAGCAATATACAGTACTCTGAATACCATCTACCCATTATGCACCAAAACGTTTTAAACAATAATTGAATTGTCCGTTCTCTTTAAACTTTATTTAATTGGCAAAAGTACAAAGAAAAGATTTCCAAAAGATTTTGTACATATAAACAAATATTGATTTTTATGGCTGCAACACTCCAAAGAAGTTGGGACAGCGGCATGTTTAACACTCTGTCACATCAACTGTGCTTTTAATTGCAATGTTTAATCGTTTGAGAACTGAGGATACTAATTGTTAAAGTTTTGCATGCAACTTTTTCCAGTCTTGCTTGATACAAGTCTTCCACTGCTCATCAATCTGTAGTCATTATTGTCTGATTCGCCTTTTCACGATGTGCCATTGCAACGCTATCTATGTAGAGTAGAGAGGAAGCAAAGTAGAAGAGAAAGAGAGGGGGCGGGATCAGGAAAGGTCCTCGAGCCAGAATTCGAACTCGGGACACCTGCAACGGCGTTATATGCGGCGCACTGCCCACTAGGCTATCAGCCCCAACATTCGTAGGTATTTTATGAGGTGGCTAGTTCGTACGAATTCATACGACCTCACTTGGATGATTTTGTATGATTTGTTTAGACCTCAGTTACCCTCTCTTTCTCTTCTACTTTGCTTCCTCTCTACTCTACACTATCCTATTTTAATAAAAGGCAAAACGCTTAAAAAATAAAAAAATACGTACGAATTCCCATGAAATCGGGTTGACCATACATTTTAATTTGGAGACAGATCTACTGGCCAGTCAGTCACATCCACATGTGTCTACCAAACCACGCTGTTGTACAATCTCTGTACAATCCCATTATGTGAGCCTGGAGCACAAAACCAGTCTTAAGTCGCTGGGGTATATTTGTAGCAATAGCCAAAAATACATTGTATGGGTCAAAATGATCCATTTTTCTTTTATGCCAAAAATCATTAGGTTATTAAGTAAAGATCATGTTCCATGAAGATATTTAGTCAATTTTGTACCGTGAAAATATCCGAACTTAATTTTTGATTAGTAATATGCATTGCTAAGAACTTCATTTGGACAACTTTAAAGGTGATTTTCACAATATTTCGATTTTTTTGCACCCTCAGATTCCAGATTTTCAAATAGTTGTATCTCAGCCAAATATTGTCCGATCCTAACAAACCATACATCAATTATTTATTCAGCTTTCAGATGATGTATAAATCTCAATTTCGAAAAATTGACACTTAAGACTGGTTTTGTGGTCCAGGGTCACATATATGCCTCCATGTCAATGGCACCTTCACACATATCCAGTCACCCATGCCGTTTGCACTGAGGCACCCCCATACCATGACAGACATTTGCTTTTGCTTCTGTCATTTTCGTCTTTGGGACTGACATCATTTTTCTCAAGAACAAGCAGAAATGTGGACTCATCTGACCACAACACATTTCCACTTTCTGAGATGAGCTCTCAGTATATTTTTCTCCTAGAGTAACAGATATTCAAGTTGCATTTCTTTTTAACTAAGTTTAACTTGGATATTCTATAACATTTTTTCACTTTTGTTTTTGCCTCTGTGCCAACTTTTTTGAAGTGTGTAACAGGCATCAACATCAAAATTTGTTTATATTTACAAAATACATTTAAGCTGGTCAGGGAAACACTGGAAAGCTTTTCTTTGTACTTTTCTCAATTAAATAAACGTTAAAGGGAATTAATAAATCACAGATTCTTGATTTCACTGCATTTTACAAAATGTCCCAACTTTTTTGGAATTGGAGTTGTAACTTCAGTGCAATCAAATGGGTCAAAAGTGAATGTATTCATGTTGGAAATGAAGGTCAAGTCGTGCACAATGCATTATAGGGAAACAGTATACCATGTGCTTGGTGGTCTGCCATGTACTGCACGTTCCAGTCATCCAGAATTATGTATGAGTAATGCAGTATTTGTGTGAAAGCAATAAAGCATAATTGATTAACTCAGACTCAGAACAGAGAAACTGTTGTGACTCCTATTCAAAATAATTAAAAAGACATTAGGTAGAGACTGATATTATATATATGCTCACTAAGGCTGTATGTTTTTAACAAAAAATCTAATATTGTGAAATATTATTGCAATTTAAAATAACAGTTTTCTATGGGAATGGTCCGTGTACCTTCGGATAATTCGTTTTTTTATTTAATATTGAAATCTGAAAAATGAAAAAAACGCCACATTTTTCGTTTTCATTTGTTCAAACAAAACGAAAATCAAGAATTCGGCTTCAGTTTTCGTTTTACGTTCAGGGACAGAAAAGGGATAAACTACTTGAATATTCGATCTCTACAAGTGGGCGGAGTGAAACGCCCTCTCCGCTGATTGGTCAACCAAACATTACAACATAATAATAGTCCTTAAAAATAATAATAATAGTCCTCTGCTTCTACAGATTCTTAACATGTTTATTTCTGCTACATTTGGTCTCTTTCTCTTCATCAAACAGCCAGATTAACCAATGGCTTGACACAAACCGTACCGAGGCAGAACCTTTCAGTCCTCTGGCACACCGCCTGTTTTATTATATAGCCACCTATCAAAATTTGTGTGGCAAAGCCGCGCGACGCACTGCAGCGCGGGGAAAATGTATTGTAGTGAAGCGCAGACCAGTATCAATGTATGTGAACGTACACAGAGTCATAACTTTTGTTTTAGACAATACGCTACGTTTTGGACAATGGAGGAACCTAAATAATATGACAGATATGACAAGATATGACTTTGTGTAATTTACCTTCACATCACATCTATTAGCTATTTTTCTATTTTGAGTTTTATTCACAGAGCACTTTATAGCAAATCATATTGTTATCCCACTGGCATGGGACTATTTGTTCCTCCATGGTGCTGTTTTAGTGAAATGTGAATTTCACGTCATGATTTGAAGGTGAACTCGGTGCTCACACCTCATGTTTGCGGCTAAATGCAAATTATCATAATTGACGGACAGCTATGCCCCTGAAAAGACATCAGCACTCCGGCTGTTGATGTTAATAACGTGTTTTAATGTCGGTAATAATTTCACCACCATCAACGCATCTAATATTCTCTCTGAGTTTCCATGTTCCCTTACGAAAATTAGCCATGGTTTTAACACGAATAAATACA
The DNA here is from genome assembly GCF_012432095.1 of Onychostoma macrolepis. Taxonomy (NCBI): domain Eukaryota; kingdom Metazoa; phylum Chordata; class Actinopteri; order Cypriniformes; family Cyprinidae; genus Onychostoma; species Onychostoma macrolepis. The sequence goes on from NW_026704892.1 coordinate 10,955, forward strand.
TTTATAGTGCTCTGCGCTAATACAATCTCCCGCGCTGCAGTGCGTTGTATGGGAAGCCAAACAACCAAAAAAATTTGAATTTGAAAATCTGGAATCTGATGGTGCAAAAAAAAAAAAAAAATCTAAATATTGAGAAAATCGCTTTTGTCCAAATGAAGTTCTTAGCATATATTACTAATCAAAAATTAAGTTTTGATTTATTTGGGGATTTACAAAATATCTTCATGGATGATCTTTACTTACAGTAATATCCTAATGATTTTTGGAATAAAAGAAAAAATTGACAATTTTGACCCATACAATGTTGGCTATTGCTGCAAACATACCCTTGCTTTTTGTGGTCCAAGGAATTTATTTATTTATTTTTTATTTTTTTTTTGGTCTCTAAAGACCAGGGAACATCCAAGGTAATGTTCTTTAACTTTAACAGTGCAATTTTATATAATGGCTACGTTTGTCAGGCTTTTCTCTACGCTACATATTAAATAAATAAATAAATAAAATTTAATTAATTGATTTAAAAACAAACTCTTTTCAAAATTGTAAATTGTATGTAAATTCAATATGATGTATTTTGAATTTTGCACTGCATTTATTTTAGGGTTATTAACTTAATACTGATCTTCATTATGTTAACGTGCAGGAAAAATACGAACTTCTTATGTTCGCGCTGCGCTGTCAGTTCGGTGGCGCTAGCAAACACGTCCTCCCTGCGCTGTAGAGTCGGTCGTGCCGCTCGGTCCATTGAGCCTATGACAGGACAGCGCGGCGCAAACTCTTTAATATCGCACTGTTTCTCCCACTTTTGGGTTGTTTGGCTTCCCATACGTTGCGCAGTTTTGCCACACAGATTTTAATAGGTGCCCTACTAAAAAAAAAAAACAATAGAAGCCCATTAGAAACCATCACAGAAATTCCAGTGGTTTACATTAAAATACCATTATGAACCATTAGCTTTTCCAGTAAAACCATTACAAAATTCCTTTTTGTAGTGTGTTTTGGGCATTTTCAATAGGATTTAACATCCCACCAATAGAATCTATCACATACCAGTAGACACCACTATAGTTTCCATTAACACCAATACAATTCCCATCATAACCATTAAATCCATTACATTTTCTATTGTGTTTTGGGCAGGGTTCTATTGTTTTTTTCAGCAGGGTGGTTAGCTATAATAAATCAGGCGGCCGTGCCAAAGATGTAGGCTAGTAGGTAGTTGTGTGTGCAGGTACGAATTAAATTAATATTTATGAGATTTCAGGGTAGGTTGCAGAATTTAAGCCTACACAAAAGAAATCTCTGTCTAGGCTCTGCCTCGGTATTGTTTGTGTCAAGCCATTCCTTAATCTGGCTGTTTGTTGAAGAGAAAGAGATCATATGTAGTAGAAATAAACACTTTAAGAATACATAGTAGCGGAGGACTTTTATTATGTTTTTATGACTATTATTATGTTGTAATGTTTGGTAGACCAATCAGCGGAGAGGGCGTTTCACTCCGCCCACTTGTAGAGATCGAATATTCAAGTAGTTTATCCCTTTTCTGTCCCTGAAAGTAAAACGAAAATGAAGCGAATTCTTGATTTTTCGTTTTGTTTGAACAAATGAAAACGAAAAAGGTGGCGTTTTTTTTCATTTTTCAGATTTCAATATTAAATCAAAAAACGAATTATCCGAAGGTACACGGACCGGGAATATACATTTAAAATGCAATTTATGAATTTTCAGCATCATTACTCCAGTCTTCAGTGTCACATGATCCTTCACATGATCATTTCTGATTATTATCAATGCTAAAAACTGTTGTGCTACTTAATATTTTTGCGGAAACCATGATAAACAGCAGCGTTTATTTGAAACAGAAACCTTATATAACAGATGTAAAGTCTTTACTGTCACTTTTGATAAATTTAGTGCATACATGCAATTAATGTAGCACATAAATTCAAGGAAGAGTACTGAAGTGTATTTGAAACACAACTGCAAATGTTTTTCTCGTTAAATTAATGTTTCACCCTTTTCTCCTTTGTGACAGGTATTTTGGACTTTTGTCCTGATAGTTTATTAGCTATCATTCACACCAGCATTTCCTTTTATCACTGCATTATGTCATGTGGCTAACAGTAAGCCAACAGCAATACACCAACAAAATAGTTCCCAGCACATTGCATATTTCACAATGCACTTGACGTCAAAAAATAAATAACACTGACTGTTCTATGTATTATCCTGTGAAAGCGAATGCAATCCATATGATTCACAACAGGAAACGATGGAGTTCAGGAGGAGGCCAGTTACTTTCCTTTCACAATGACAGTCTTAAAGGAAGAAATCAAGTTACAATAGTGAATAGATTATATAACATTACCTTTGTGCATCATGCATTAGAAATGCAATGTCAAAAATGAAAAATATGTTGTCCGCTGGACGCTGTTCATTATTCATTTGACTTCAAATGATTGCAACAGTTTCAAAAGCTGTTCAAATCAAAGAGCTAAAAGATAAAGCTTGGGTGGAAATTCACGAAGACTTTGTTAAGCGAATCACAAATTCGAAAATTGGAAATTGGATCCAAGATGGCGGCGCGATCAGACGCGGCGGCTGCTCCAGGTCCCAAAGACGGTGCTTTTTTGTCTTTTAATGTCGTCTGTTCGTCTCCAAATAGTGTAAATTTACCGCTAGTTCATAAGGAAATCACTCCTAAACTCAAATATGTTCGCCAAAGACTTTTGGATATCGGCAACGCATACAAAGACCAACTCTCGCCGGCGGCTACTGAGAAGCTACGAGGCCTCTGTTTACTGCTGAAGCCGGACCTCGAGACCGCGGCCTCGCCTACTGTCGCTACCCGCACAAGGCGGCGTCGCAAGCGGTGTGAGAGAGGACGGAAGCGGTAAGCGCGGAGGTATCTGAGCTAGGCTGAGGGAAAACCCCACAAGACCGGCTCTTCCAACACTCATGCTCTCAAACGTTCGCTCTCTGGAAAACAAACTGGACTTAATTCAACTCAGTCGATCTACACAGCGTGAGACAAGGGATTGTTGTGTGTCTGTTTTCACTGAAACATGGCTGAACGACAACATCCCGGACTCCGCCATTCAGCTGCACGGACTAACTTGCTACCGCGCGGACAGAGATTCATCACTGTCTGGTAAGACTCGCGGCGGTGGCTTGTGTGTGTACGTCAACAAAGAATGGTGTAACAATGCTGTAGTAGTGACAAAACACTGTTCATCGCTGGTGGAGTTTATGTTTGTGAAGTGTCGACCATTCTATCTGCCGCGGGAGTTCACGGCCATTGTTATTGTTGCGGTTTACATCCCACCGTGCGCAAACGCAAAGGACGCGCTTCGCGAGCTATACAGCGCCATCAGCGAACAACAAACAAATAACCCCGACGGCTTTTTCATCATAGCCGGTGACTTCAACCACGCAAACCTAAAGACAGTTTTGCCAAAGTTCTACCAACATGTGAACTTTGCAACAAGGGGAAATAACACACTGGACTTTGTTTACACAACAGTTAAGAGCGCATACAAAGCTGAACCCCGCCCCCACCTCGGGTACTCGGACCACATCTCTGTTATGCTAATCCCAGCATACAGACCACTTCTGAAACTGGCCAAACCGGTTCACAAACAGATCAAGGTATGGCCAGACAATGCCACCTCAGCACTGCAGGACTGCTTCCAGGACACAGACTGGAACATGTTCAAAGAGGCGGCCACCTACAACAACCACACAGACCTGCAGGAGTACACTGAAACTGTGACTGCTTACATCCAAAAGTGCACTGATGATGTGACAGTCACCAAGACCATCACCACACGCGCCAACCAGAAGCCATGGATGACAGCAGAGGTTCGTGGGCTGCTAAAGACCAGAGATGAAGCATTCAGATCAGGAGATAAAGCAGCCCTCAAAACAGCAAGAGCCAATCTGTCCCGCAGCATCAAAATGCAAAACGGTCATACGCTCAAAAATCAACAATCACTTCACAGACAGCAGTGACACACGGAGCCTGTGGCAAGCTATTCAGACCATCACAGACTACAAGCCCCCGCCACAGGCCTGTGATGACGACACATCCCTCCCAGATACACTCAACCACTTTTACTCACGGTTTGAAATGCAGAATGACACACCTGCACAAAACTGCCCACACCTCCCAACGACCAGGCGCTCTGTCTGTCTCCAGCTGACGTAAGGAAGACCCTATCTAGGATCAACCCACGCAAGGCTGCGGGTCCCGACAACATACCTGGCCGTGTACTGAAAGACTGTGCTGCACAGCTGACAGATGTCCTAACAGATATCTTCAACACCTCGCTGAGCCAGGCAGTCGTCCCCACATGTCTCAAATCCACAACAATCATACCGGTACCAAAGAAATCACCTGTGTCCTGTCTAAATGACTACCGTCCCATAGCACTGACTCAATCATAATGAAGTGCTTTGAGAGGTTAGTCATGCACAACATCAAAACCAGCCTCCCAACACACTCGATCCGCTCCAGTTTGCATACCGTCCGAACCGCTCTACGGACGATGCAATTTCCTCCACTCTCCACCTGGCTCTTACCCACCTAGAAAATAAAGACTCTACGTTAGAATGCTGTTCATTGACTTCAGCTCAGCATTCAACACAATAATCCCACAACAGCTCATAAATAAACTCAACCTGCTGGGCCTTAACAATTCCCTCTGCAATTGGATCCTGGACTTTCTAACCGGAAGACCTCAGTCAGTCCGTGTCGGCCACAACACCTCGAGCACTACCACACTGAACACAGGTGCCCCACAAGGCTGTGTGCTCAGCCCGCTGCTCTTCACGCTGCTGACCCACGACTGCACTGCCAAGTCCAGCTCCAACCACATCATCAAGTTTGCTGACGACACAACAGTGGTAGCTCTCATCAGCAACAACGATGAAACGCACTACAGAGAGGAAGTGGCACAGCTGGCTGAATGGTGTGGCACTAACAACCTGTCCCTCAATGTGAGTAAGACAAAGGAGGTTGTGATGGACTTCAGGAGAAACTCCGTTGATCACCCCCCACTGACCATCGACAGCTCGACTGTGGAGAGTCAGCAGCACTAAATTCCTGGGGTGCACATCACAGAGGATCTCACCTGGTCCACCAACACCATGTCACTCTCCAAGAAGGCACAACAGCGCCTACACTTCCTCCGCCGGCTGAAAAGAGCAAGTCTCCCTCCACCCATCCTCACCACTTTCTACAGGGGCACCATTGAGAGTGTGCTGACCAGCTGCATCACTGTCTGGTACGGGAACTGTACTGCAGCAGACCGCAAGACCCTCCAGCGGACAGTGAACACCGCTGCAAGGATCATCGGTGCCCCCTCCATCCTGGATATTTTCCTCACACGATGCTCCAGCAAAGCCAATAGTATCGTGAAGGACTCCACACACCCTCCCACAGTCTCTTCCAGCTCCTACCATCAGGAAGACGGTACCGAGCATCAGAGCCCGCTCTGCCAGACTGCTCAACAGCTTTTTCCCCAGGCTGTGAGAGCCCTGAACTCAAATCACCCGCCCCTCTCTGAATCCCCATACAAACCCCTACCTCCTGTAACATGTAACGTGCAATTCAAGTGTGCTACACACAGGTGAGTGGGCCTGTACAAACCACCTGTAGTAGCACACTCTCCTCCTCTATGCGCACTAGTCACTTTTCACACACACTGCTGTGTGTACACAAATCCACAAAAGAACTCCGTAATATATGTATGTTTACATGCTCATGCACTACAAATCCTCCTGCACTGTTCCCCAGCCAGCTGCTTGAACTCAATGTTTCTCCTTGCACATGTACAGTACTTATCTGAAGCATTCGTATAGTTTGTATAGGTACTTTTTATAGATAGTATATTTATATTTATAGTCAAAATCTATCAGTAGGATAGTTGTGTATAGGTTTATATTGTCTTACTCCATTGTTGTATGCCTGTATTTATGTAGCACCGTGGTCCTGTGAGGCACGACATTTCGTTCCACTGTATGCCCCCGCATGTAGCGGAATGACAATAAAGCTCAACTTGACTTGAACTTGAAATACACAAATGGTCCAGTTCTGTTTGATGTCCATATCTCTGGGAAACTGTTATCGTTGTTAGTATAGCTAACCACATTCACCTGCTTCACACTGCATGGACTTCACAGTTCATACGCAATAGTGGAAAGGCTTCAACCATTCGGATCATAATGTACATCTAAATGATATAACATCATATTGTCTTATGATGAATGTATTAAGAGTTTCTGATCTGTCAGGAGTTTAAAAGCCCAAGATACAAGAAAAATATGCGTACTCGA
>NW_026704893.1:0-17109 GCF_012432095.1 Onychostoma macrolepis
GTGTGGACGTCTTTTGTCTGTAGCACCCAACATTTTACAACACAAACGACAACAGTGTGCCTGAAAGACAAACACATCTACATGATGGGAGACTCGACTTTGAGACAGTGGTTTGAGTTCTTTGTGAAAGAAGTACCAAGTGAGATAGAAGGCTGCTTATTGGGCTTCCAGTTTTCACAAATTCAGAAGGAGACATGCAATTGTCTCTGTTCTCTCTCTCTCTCACACCCATTTTTCTCACATCCATTTTCTTACGCAGTGAAAAGCACCCTCAAAGGAAAGCAAAAGCACACTCGGCTGAGACTGTAACAATAACATACTGACGAAACCGATTTGGCAATCTCTCCAGTGTGTTTGTGTTTGTGCTGGACAGCATCAAAAGTTTCTATTTACAACAAGTTAGACAGAATCCACTCACCGCTCAAAAGTCAGGATTTTGTGTAGAGGCAACATAAATAAGATATTCATTGTGCAAGCTTCATTGATAATAACAAAACTTTGTTAATTGCAATGAAGTAACAGCTTTAGTGATTACAAATAAAATATAATTTGTTAAAATAGACAGCATCAAGCAATGTAAAAGCATACTGATAGATTTATAGAAAAATACTTTAATTATAATTTTGCAATTATTTGTAAAAGTAATAACTAGTAAATCTTGTAAGACTTGTAATTCTCTCACCATGCATTGCTATTCTTGTTGTTTGTTTATTTATTTATTTCCTTTATTTTACCAGGATAGTCCCACTGAGATATAAAATCTCTTCTTCCAGGGAGTCCTGGCCAAAATGGCAGCGCAAAAAGTTTCACACAAAACAATTTACATATACATAAAACTCTCTCACTCTCTCTCTCTCTCTCTCTCTCTCACACACACACACAATCCTAACTTCTTAATTAAAACATTTACATGTTTCCTTACAGTTAGACCATAAAATATTCTTTTAAGTATTCAGCGAAGGGAGTTTTTCCAACATTAAGATACTCTGCATCTCATTCCATAAGAAAGGAGCATAAAAAGAGAAAGCAGTTTTGCCAAACTGTGTAAACTCTAAGAACATTTAAAAGCAATCTATCAGTAGTTCTTGTACTATAATAACAAGTATAAATATAGCTGCAAGCAGCAATTACGAGGCCAAGCACTACAGAAGCAAGCATCAGACCAACTGCAGAAATGAGTAATTGAGGCCATTTTAGGATGATTTTAGTCAAAACGGCTGAAAAATCATAAATACAACCTCTAGTAATATGATTTATTGGCTTATCACGTTTGACTAATAGGTGGCGCTGTTATCAAAATGATGTGGTTTGTTGTGTGTGAGTTGACAATGGCACGCACAAAGTTTGGTGTCAATATGCCAAAGCATTGCAGAGATACAGCCTCAAGTGTCATTTTGGCATCATGCCTCAAATTCGTTGCTGTGGTATGCGAAAACAGTTTTGTCTATCAACACAAAGTCCATAACGTTTTGGCAGCATGGTCTGAAGATGATATGATTTGATTTTGGTGTCTAGGAGGAGTTAGAAAAAGTAGGTTTTTAAAGAAAATCAAAATGGCGGACAGGAAGTTTGGCTGACTATGGCAACATTGGTATCACCGTTCTTAGCATGACCCAAGGAATCTATTAATACCAGTCTCATTACAATAGGCAAAATTCACAGAAAGCTATTAGCATTTATTTGAAATTTCATTATAGTTTTTGACCACAAGGTGGCACTGTCTCAAAACATTTTGTGTACTTTCAGGTCATGGTCTCGATGGTACATACAAAGTTTAGTAATGTTACACCAATGCATTCATAAAATATAGCATTTTATATCATAATACTCTATTGTAGTCAATGATAATTTCATGTTTTGTTTAATTATAGCGCCACCAAGAGGCACAATCCCACCAAATTTGTATGTGTCCTTAGAGTGTGCCCATACATATGTGTGTCAAATTTGGTGAAAATATCTCATTTTGTTTTGGAGTTATAGACATTTTTATATATGAGAAGAGAACAAATGACTGATGGCCGACTTTGTTTGCATTTTTTTGCCAATTACTATCAAAATTTTGGCAATTGGACGGCAATGTATAGCTGGTGTTATTTTCGAATTTCCTAAGGTGGTTTTGTGTCGATCAGAGTAATGGTTTCTAAGATACTGGCAAATATTTTTTTAAGCGCTAAAATGCAACGTTGCACAAGCCAAAAGGCAAAGCTTGGCATGTTTGGTATCGCTGGACTCGGCCAGGATTTAGGAGTCTAAAAAGGTGACTCCCGTGAAAATAAGTTGACCCCACCCAAAGTTATAAGCATGTGAATATTTGATTTTACCACTAGGTGGCGATGGCTCGAAACTTCTGAGGCTCCTTCAGGGCATCGTGCTGATGACCCATACCAAGTTTCGTAACGATACGCCAATGCGTAAAATTAGTAAAATATAGCATTTTACTACAAAATTCAAAATGGCCAACACCCAAAATGGCTGACATGGGAAAATTGAGTATCATTCGACTTGGCATGATGCACCTAATATAATGAGACTGGTTTTGAGATTTTTGGCCAAACCATTCAGAAATTAAAAGCAAAAATATGCATTTTTCATATCTCCTGACCACTAGGTGGCACAGCGCTGAAAGACTGCAGGTAGTCTCAGGTCATGCTTGTTATAACACACAGCAAGTTTGGTCTCAATACGCCAAACTGTTGCAGAGATATAGCCTCAGATCCATTTTTGCACGCTTTTCATACTTCGTTCGTCTGTCGTTCGAGAATGGTTTGAAGAATCGACTTCAATTCCATAACTTTTTGCCAGCATGGTCTGAAGATGATCTGAGCCAATTTTGGTGAAAATCAGACAAACTGTCTAGGACGAGTTCGAAAAAGTAGGTTTTTCAAACAATTAAAAATAGGGACAAAACTAAACTTTAGGATTTTTAAATTTTGGAGTTGTTATTTAACCTTGAAATCGTTGTGGTGAAAAGGTATTTGTTTTACAGCATTGCAACAGTTATTTTACATAATTTTATAATAAAAACAGTAGCAGTCACTGTGACTTTAACTACTAAGCATGTCTGAATGTCAGACAAAACTCTGCTAACCGCACGTGTGTGTATTTAATAACAAAACAACCCCAACAAAACACACCCCACCCTATGTGGGAACTCTCACTCTAAGTTTAACTCAAAAGTTGGCAGCCCTGCATATTATGTATACAATAATTGTGGGGTCATATTTATTGGTGTCACTCACTGTTTTTCAGCGCTGAAGCAGATGAACCTGCATGTCCAATATCAGTCAGGGCCGCTCCTAGCAGTGGATGTGGAGAACAACATTGACTTACACTGGAGGGCTCACGGTGTTCCTCTGCGCACTCTGAAAACAGCAGTTGCTGATCTGCACTACATCAGTAATGAGATCGATGACCTTGCTGGAGGACCCCACATGGTCATTATGTTCAATCTGGGGCCACATTTCACCACGTACCCTTTGGATTTCTTCACCCAGAGAGTGTGGAGGATCCGCAAAGCTGTTCTAGCATTGTTACAGCGGGCGCCTGACACTACCGTTGTAATCAAGACTGTCAACACTGGCTATAAGGTAAGTTTATACAGTATCATGTGTTCAAATACAATGAGGCCACACTGTGATGGCGAGTTTAGGGTTGATGTTGGGTTTCTCTGTCTTTTTAATAGGATATTTTCGGCAGTGACTGGTATTCTCTACAGTTGGACAGAATTCTGCGATGGGCTTTTCAGGATGTTGGTGTTTATATTCTGGATGTGTGGCAAATGACGGCCTGTCACTACAGCAAAGAGAACATTCATCCAGGCCCTGTCATCATCAAAAATGAGATTGACATTTTACTATCTTTTGTTTGCCCTGAATAAAATTTAAATGATTAAATTTTACTACATTTGAAAATTCAGGTCATGTGTAGGAAAACTACCATGAAATACTGTGTGACAGTGTTTAAAACAAGTGTGTGCATGTTTACTATAAACGGGTCACATACACACTGGAATTAATTGCAGTTTTATTCCTGCATTGGTTTCCAAAAACACATATACTATCTCTCATATTGCTTTAAGTCAGCGGTTCTTAATCCTGGTCCTCGTAACCCCCCGCTCTACACATTTTGTATGTTTCTCATATTGCTTCAGAGATTTGTTCCACTCGACCGTAAGTGCCTGCTACGTGGATATCACAGAATATTTTGCCATTCTAAGAGACATGACTACTATTCAAATCTCATGATCACAGTTAAAAAACCCTTCACACTTCCAGTACATTATGTCTGTGAAGACGCTGCAGGCAGTGGTGTAGTGTAAATCTGTGCCGATTTCCCATGTGCAGGCAGTAAAGAGCAGTGAACACTGAACACTGATATAGCACATAATGTTTCCTATATTGACACCTGCAAAACACATAGATGATGGACACACAATTCACAAAAGATCGCTGCTAATCAAATATTTTGTCTTTGAATCATGATTATAGATTTTATTATATAACTAAAAATGATGATAATGAGTTCTCTAAGGACACTAAATGCCAACAGCATGTAGGTATAATATAATGATCAATTATCTAATGCATCATGATTCTTAAACGATTCTGAATTTTGTGTTTGACGAGTTTGCACTTACATATAATCAGATTGAGCAAACAGAAAGTATATTTGGCATGCTGTCCGAGGGGAGGGCTCTGATCTTGGAACATAGCCTGGACCCAGAGAACTCCCCATATCCCCAAGCTGGGGTAAGTTACGAGTGAGGAGTTGGGGTGGAGGAGGGATGCCGGAAAAAACTGTTATCTGTCATGGGACAGAGATGAGACGGCTGCATATTTCACGAGTTCACACTTGCATATAATGAACTGAGTAAAGGTTATGCGTATTTGGCGTGCTGTCCAGGGAGAGGGCTCCGAGCTCGGTACTTACCCCCGAGCCCAGGGTACTCCCCCTGTACAGAGAGAGGGGTCCGAGCTCTGCATTTAGCCCGGACCCAGAGCGTTCCCCCCAAAGATGCAATAAGCACGGGACAGCAGCCAAAGAGGCATGTTGATACCCCCCAAAATCGTCAGAGCTTAATGTTGGTGGGGTGCTGGACGTCGCTTGGAGTAACGGCACTGCTGTGGCCTTAGCGAAGAGAGTTTAGCTACTGCGGGAGCGGACACTGCTGCGGCATCTGAAAAACAAAAAAGAAAGTGGCTTCTACGGAAGCTGGCACTGCTGCAACATCTGAGAAGAGAATGTGGCTTCTGCGGAAGCAGGCACTGCTGCGGCAGTGGGAAGTAGAGATGAGTGGGAAGTAGGGATAGAGGGTCCTGCGGAAGTGAGAACTTCTGTGGAATCTGAAAAGAGAATGTGGCTTCTATTGAGAAGGTCACTGCTACGGCATCTGGAAAGAGAAGGAGGCTTCTGTGGGAGCAGTCACTGCTGCGGCAGTGGGTAAATACAGATAGGGCTCCAACGGGAGCAGACACTGCTGCGGCAGTGGAGGAATATAGAAAAGGCTCCTGCGGGAGCAAATCACTGCTACGGCAAGAGAAGGAGGCTTCTGCGGAAGCGTGCTCTGCTACGGCAGTAGGGAAATGCAGATAGGCAGGGTTCCCACGGGTCCTTGAAATCCTTGAAAGTTTGTGAATCTGATAAAACATTTTCAAGGCCCCGGAAAGTTTTTGAAAATAAACAAACATAGATACAGGTCCTTGAAAATTCCATATTATTCCCTCTAGTGTTGTCACGGTACCAAAATTTCAGTATTCGGTACCGATACCAGTCAAAATCCACGGTTCTCGGTATCAATTTCGGTACCACATGCTAATTAAAAAAAACACACTATTTTTAATAATAAAGTCAAACAAAAATTAAAATGTACAAAAATCAATGCCATTCTTTATACTTTATTTAAATTGTGATTCAAGTTTTTCCGCAAGTAATAAAAGTATGAAAAACAGTAAACAAGTTTCACCCAAATTTAATTTGTCTTTTAATTAATTTTAAACACATTGTATTGTTTTGGTATATAAAGGGGATTTACTATTAAAATTAAAATATGGAAGAAATATTGTGTTTAAAAAAAATGTAATAAAAAAATAAAATAAAAATAATTTATATATATATATATATATATATATATATATATATATATATATATATATATATATATATATATATATATATAATTATATTTCTGGCACAATGTCTTTAAGATAAACTTTTATTTTGACGGGTTGCCGTGAATACCTTTACATTTCTGTGTGTAGCTATATGACATGACGCTGGTTTTACTCAATGAAACGGTAAAATGCTCGCGAGGGGACTCTCAGAGCAGTTCTGTAGATATTGTTTATGTATTTATGTCCTCATTGAGACGGCAGATGATGAATCACCGCGAGCGTCAGGCGCGCTTCAGTGTGTGTAGTTAAAAAAAAGAAAAAACCGCGCGTCTCTGCCATTCATTCACTCACACAGAGACTCGCAGAACATGCGGGATTCATATTTGAATCGACTTTTGCAGCTTAATATTTACAGATACTAGTCCACGTCGCGATTTGATTTAAGTGCAATGACCTAATTTTGATTCATTCATCCAAACTTTGACAAATTCCGTGACATTTCGTGCTAAACTGTAAATTCCGTTTTTATAACTGGATTCCGAGATTCCGTCCGCGTTTTCTGCATCGCGGAAATCATCGGGCCGTACGCGTCAAGAACCGGGTTGACCGGGTACTCGGTACCACCGGTACTTAAAAAAAACCTGGTACCGTGACGTTTTCACTTTTTTAGTACCAACTTGGTACCGAAGTACCGGGTCTTTTGACAACACTAATTCCCTCCGGTCTGCTAATGTGTTATTTCGCCAGCACTTTGTGGCATATGCATACTAGCTTGCTTGATTTACGTTAGTTATGCACATTTATGCGTTACGTTAAGTGTTTCCCACGTGAGGTACTTTGTGTTGTTCGTTGCCATGACGTTCACACGCACACGAAACTACTAAGATGGTACCTCAACGTTTCACAGACACACCGTGAAACATTGCAAAAATAGGCTGAAACCGCTGAAACATGATGCCTGGAAAATGCAAGTTTCAAGATATTTGGCTTACCAAAGAAGATTACAAAGAATGGCATGTTGTATTGCTTTGCTTGTTAAAATAAGGAAAAGCCATGAGGCAAGAAAAACTTAAGCATATTCATATATCTTAAAACTTCTGGTTACATGAGCCTAAACTCTTTTCAATAAAATCCATGCAAAAGTTAATATCAGGTCATTCTAGAATACAGTATATTAACACGGCCAATTAGTGAAATAGGGAGTTTTGTCCATCTGTTCAGCAGACCAGTTATAAAATCTGATATGGGCTTATAATTTGCTGATACAATTTCATTTACAGTTGGTGTAATTTTAATCCCAAGGTAAGTAAAACCTTCTTGTGAGATTGTAAAGGGTGACTGAACTGGGGGGGAAAGCCTTTCTGTTTTATGGAGGAACAGCAGCACAGATTTAGAATTATTAATTTTATATCCTGAGAATTCTCCAAACGTTTCAATCAAATTTAGCAATGCTGGGATAGACTGTTTTAGATTGGAAGAGAATATAATTATATCATCTGCGTATAATGAAATGCGGTGTTCTGAGGAGTCAATTGTAATACCTGAAATATGTGTATGATTACGAATTGCCATAGCCAAAGGTTCGATCGCTAAGGTGAAAAGCAAGGGAGAGAGCGGGCAGCCCTGGCGTGTTCCCCTGTAAAGCCTGAAAGGGGTAGAAATTGTTCCATTTGTTAATATCTCAGCTGAAGGATTAGCATACAGGATCCGGACCCATTTCATAAACTTATCCCCAAACCCCATTCTTTCCATAGTTTTGAACAGGAACTGCCACTCAATCCTGTCAAACGCTTTTTCGGCGTCTAATGACAGTAGTGCATTATCGCAAATATTGGATTTCTCATGTAATATATTTAATACTCTACGAATATTATGCAAACCTTGTCTCCCCCAAACAAAGCCGCTTTGGTCCATGTGAACAAGCTTGGGCAAATGTATTTCTAATCTCTTTGCTAACACTTTGCAAAGAATCTTTAAGTCATTATTCAGGAGAGAAATTGGCCTATATGAACCACAATCAGTTGGCATTTTTCCAGGTTTTAACAGCAGAGTAATCACCGCAGTATTCAGAGAGGGAGGCAAAGCCCCATTATTCAGGGATTCCTGGTACATATCCAAAAGGGGGTAAATTAATTTATGATGGAAAATTTTATATAACTCTATTGGTATACCATCAGGCCCTGGGGTCTTCCCTCCTTTCATACTGTTAATGGCCTCAAACAGCTCCTCAGATTTTAGGTCATCTTCAAGGGATACCATGAAACCCAAATCTGTGGACTTAAAGTCCAAAGCATCCAGAAAAGCTTTTTGTCTCTCTGCAGCACTCTCTGAATATTCAGAGCTGTAAAGAGTCTGATAGTAGTTCCTAAAGACCTCATTTATCTCAGTTTGATCAAATGTTGTCTCACCCTCCTTTATCTGAATGGAATTTATTATGGAGTCAATTTAATGCCGCATATATATGCAAAAGAAAATAAAGTTTTGCAAAGAAAAATAAAGAATTGCAAAAGAAAATGAAGTATTGCAAAAAGAAAATAAGTTTTGCAAATAAAAATAAAGAATTGCACAATGGATAAATAAAACAGAGCAAAAGCAATGATTTTGCAATACATATTTTCCATGGCCATATCTACTAATTTATTTGCAATGCAGCTTTTATTTTGCGTTTCAGTCAAGTTTGAGCTTGCGATACCGTTTTCCCTTTGCGCTTCACGTTTCTGCGCGTCTCACTTTGTGGCGCTGTTTTGACATGGGGGTGGAGTCAGGGGACGGGGGCGTGTCCAACAGGCCTGGGCATGCCTCCCTGGAAGTGACGTCATCGGCCCGAGACGCAGATCACAGCTGATCCAGGCACCGTCATTGAGCAGAGGCATGCAGGCGGATCGTTTCCTTTTATTCACTAGCTTTAAAACATGCATGCTTTCGTTTTATTAACAAATGTATATGTGTATGAGCAGCGTTTGCTCAAGTTAAAGAAGTTGTTAATATGAACATCTGCTGTTTATTTCTCTCAATGTGTGCACACTTTTATAGCATTAAAATGTGTATTGTTTCATCTGGTTAACTAAATGTGCATTAATAGTGCTTGTTTAAAATCTCTTAACCTGTGCACAGCGCTCTTTGTTTACATTAGTTCAGAGTTACTGCTAGTTTTAATGTAAAAGAATGCAATTAACTTCACAAACTATACATCATTAAAAAGGTCTAAGACTCAAGCTTCATATCCATCTCGACTTCATTTTTCATTTACATAACTTCTGGCATAAATTAAGAAATGACTGGCACTGGAAGTTTAAAAAAAAAAAAATGAAGCTTGAGTCTTTTTGGTTTAAATTTCTCGTGGCCACGAGATATTAATGGGTAAACAAACAAGCGTGACCATAGCAACCTGGGATTATCAGAGATGTATTTATTAATATTTTATTTTATTTTTTTATACAAAAAAAAATACATTATTAAATTATTATATTAACACCACCACGGGGTAATTTTACCCATGGCTGTTTTTCAAATAGGCTACATAATATATTTTCAATTAAGTCTTACAGTCATTGACTGTTACTAAAATTGTGTTATTTACAATCCCCTGTTTACTGTTAAAAAAATTGTTTAGATAAAACCAGAACAAGAATGGGGCATTTATACCTATAAGCGCCATCAGGACAAATTTACGCATAATTCCTGTCATCACGTTCAAATGAAGATGTTTTAGATGTTTATTCCTCTACTCATAAATGTTCAAACTTTGGATTAAATATTAATTTGTGTTTGCAATTTTTTATCGTTTATGGTTCGCTACTGTGTTGCTTATTTATTCCTGAAAAAAAAAAATCTGAATTATGATGTAATGAATAAAACAATTTTTATGATTACCCCAAGTTTATTGGTGTTGTTCTCTTATTCAAATTATAAATTATATAACTAAACAAATTAATTAATTAGGTTAAACTGTGCACTTGAATTTGTCCTTTGCAATGTGGTGAATTAGTATTGCTTATAATAGTCTATTTAGGGTGTTTTAGTCATTTAAATAACATGGGTTATCTTGAAACATTTTATTAGCTATAATATTACAACACCCAAATATGTATTTATTTCCTCGTAATTCACGTTGTCATTGCAGGCTGGTTTATATTCATCATTAAGAAAAGTGATTAGTGTAACCTGCTTAAAATAGCTGTGAACTTAAAACAACAGGACAAAAACAGCTGATGACTAAAAATAATAATTTTATGACTCTAGACATTGTGAAGACAGTGGCATAATACAGTGACATACTACGTTTTTAGCCATATCAAAACAGTAGTCATGGCATGGGTGAATTTGACCCGCTGGCGCTTTTAGGTATACAGCGACCTCTGGTGGTTGAAGTGTTAACCATAGGCTACGTACTGGACTGTCTCGCGATGTAGACAACATTCGAATTAAGTTTATTATGAATAAATGTTACATAAAGTATAATAAAATAGGCCGACAAGAAAACATTTTTATCCATCCCACAAGTCTTGTATGTCCATGTATTTTATTAGTATTGGTAATATTTTTATATTCGTTGTTATGTATTTGATTTTTCCCTTCATTTCGATCTCTTAACGTTCAGGGCTGTATAATAATAATAATAATAATAATAATAATAATAATAATAGCCTAATATACATATATATTACATAAAAAGACACGATCAACAGACTGTGGGATGGATAAATATATTTGATCAATCTCTGATATTCCCAGGTTGCTATGGTCACGCGGGTTTGTTTATGCATGATTAAACTCATGGCCACGACATACAGCATTATCACGTTCCCACGACTTAATATCTCGTGGCCACCACAAAACTAAACCAAAAAGACTTTTTAATCTTTTTTTAAACTTCCAGTGCCAGTCATTTCTTAATTTATGCCAGAAGTTATGTAAATGAAAAATGAAGTCGAGATGGATATGAAGCTTGAGTCTTAGACCTTTTTAATGATGTATAGTTTGTGAAGTTAATTGCATTCTTTTACATTAAAACTAGCAGTAACTCTGAACTAATGTAAACAAAGAGCGCTGTGCACAGGTTAAGAGATTTTAAACAAGCACTATTAATGCACATTTAGTTAACCAGATGAAACAATACACATTTTAATGCTATAAAAGTGTGCACACATTGAGAGAAATAAACAGCAGATGTTCATATTAACAACTTCTTTAACTTGAGCAAACGCTGCTAATACACATATACATTTGTTAATAAAACGAAAGCATGCATGTTTTAAAGCTAGTGAATAAAAGGAAACGATCCGCCTGCATGCCTCTGCTCAATGACGGTGCCTGGATCAGCTGTGATCTGCGTCTCGGGCCGATGACGTCACTTCCAGGGAGGCATGCCCAGGCCTGTTGGACACGCCCCCGTCCCCTGACTCCACCCCCATGTCAAAACAGCGCCACAAAGTGAGACGCGCAGAAACGTGAAGCGCAAAGGGAAAACGGTATCGCAAGCTCAAACTTGACTGAAACGCAAAATAAAAGCTGCATTGCAAATAAATTAGTAGATATGGCCATGGAAAATATGTATTGCAAAATCATTGCTTTTGCTCTGTTTTATTTATCTATTTTGCAATTCTTTATTTTTATTTGCAAAACTTATTTTCTTTTTGCAATACTTCATTTTCTTTTGCAATTCTTTATTTTCTTTTGCATATATATGCGGCATTAAATTGACTCCATAATTTATGGCTCTTTCAGTTTGTAACTGCTTAATACGCCAGGCTAGTAACTTACCCGCTCTCTCCCCACCTTCATAATAAGTCTGTTTTAGTCTCATCAAACTTTTCTTTGCATGTTCTGATGAAAGCTCATTATATTTAATTTTCAATTTGTGCAGTTCCAACAGAAGGTCAGGAGTAATTTTTTTGTATATTTCAGATTCAATTTTCTTTATTTTACTTTCAAGGTCTACCATTTCTACTTGACAGCGTTTATATTTATAATTTGTGTAACTAATCATTCGTAATGATTTAAATGCTTCCCATCTGACTGAAGCAGATGTTTGATTTGTGTTTATTTCAAAATAAAAATCTATCTGTTTATCAATGAACTCCAAAAAGTCGGGATCTCTCAACCAAGTTATATGTAAGCGCCATCTTGGGGATCTGCATAAAAAGTTAGGAAAGTTTAGTGTAAATGAAGTTGCAGCATGATCTGAGATTAATATGCTATCATACCAGCATTTACTAACTTTGGAGAATAGATCAGTAGACAAAATAAAATAATCTATACGAGAAAATGTTTTATAAGTACTAGAGTAGCATGAATAAGTCAAACTATCTGGGTGTCTGTTCCTCCATATATCTATTAAATTAAAATCTTGCATATACTGTTTTAACTCTATTCTGGTCTCTACATGAGAGGAGTCGAATTTAGTTGATCTATCTAATTCTGGATATAGAGCACAATTAAAATCTCCTCCTATAACAAAGTATCCTGGCAGTTCCGCTAATATTAAAAATAGATTTCTGTAAAAAATAGGATTATCCACATTGGGCCCATAAACATTCACTAAATTCAGTCTAACAGAAAGGATCTCAGCTTGGATGATTATATACCTCCCTAGTTTGTCCTCAATAGTATTAATTATTTGTAAAGGTATAGATTTATGTATAAGTATAAGAACCCCCCTGGAGTATGAATTAAAGGAAGCTGAAAACACTTGTCCTGGCCATCTCTTCCTCACCATAACCACATCCTCTGGAACTAAGTGAGTTTCCTGAAGGAACACTATTTTAGCTTTCATTTGCCTAATTCTATTGAACACTTGTTTTAACTTTACAATTTTGTTTAGACCTCTTACATTCCAGGATGTAAATTGAATATCAGATAGGGGAACCATTATCGTATATACAGTGTATTTCCATTCTTGCAAAAAGAACTATAGTATGTATATAGACTATTATTGTGAAGAAAATGTAAAAAAAAAAGAAATGGAAAAAAAAAAAAAAACAACCCATAGTAATGGGAAAACACAGCCATACAGAACAGTTGGCCAACAAACGGATATTTCCCCAAATGAAATACCCTCACCCCTCCTCCCCTCCCCATTTAAACACTTCCCAAGGTCTTCTCGAAAGAGCCTGCTTATGGAACTATGCCGGTCCACCCGCGATCTCTTCACGGTGAGGAACAGCATGTCTGGTGGCTGGACGGGTCCCGCAACGTTCAGAAATGTCAACCCAACATTACAAAAAAAAAAAAAAAATAGTTTGCTTAGGTTCATGAAACTGACCCCAAAGAGAAATATCTCCCTTCAAGTCTTGCTAAGCATTAATATCCTTCAGGTCTTGCAAAAACCTCTGAGCGTCCGGAGGGTTATCAAACAAGTGGCGCTTTCCCTTGTATGTCACGCACAAAGTAGCTGGATGCAAGATGCCATAACGCAGTTCGGGGATGTTGAGATCGCGAAGATCCTTCTTCACCGCTTCAAAACGTTTCCGTTTCTTGTGCAGTTCAGCTGACACGTCAGAAAAGAACATAAGCTTTCTTTTGTCCAACATCACTGTGGCTTTTGCTCGAGCTGCTGTCAGAGTACGGACTTTGTCAGCATAATTTAGAAATTTCATTATTACGGCTCTCGGTGGAGAGTCAGAACGATCTTCGGAGAATCTGCCGATTCGGTGAGCCCTCTCAATTACAAGAGGAGCAGGAAAGTGTTCCGGGCCGAGGATCTCGGGAAGTAATTTTTCTAAAAAGGCACACATATTCTTCCCCTCGATCTTTTCTGGAAGTCCCACTAATCGTAGATTGGACCGACGACTGCGATTTTCCAGGTCATCGACTTTTAGTGAGAGAGATTCTATGGCAGTTTTCAGTTTTGCGTTCGCAACTCTGAGACGTTATCTTCTTGAGTGCCTATTTGATCCTCGGCTTCTGTTACCCGTGTTGTGAGAGCTTTAAGATCGCACTGCACTCCGTTGATCGCCTGAAGCAATCCATCAAATCGCACAGCAAAGTCCGATTTCAGTGAGTGGATAGCCTCAAGGATTGCAGACTCCTGGCCAACACCCGACGCTCCTTCTTCGCCACTAGCTTCATTGGATTTAGCATCTGCCTCGACCTCTCCAGGTACAGTCGATTTGACTTGTTTCTGTGCCGTTTTCATTGGTTTTGGTGGCATCTTGAAACATTAAAATGCATCCGAATTTGAAATGGGATCAGTCGGTCAACGTTTGTTGAGTTAAAGTAGATAATTTAAGTCAGTATTTGTTGCGGAGCTCCGATTCGTGTCCACTCAGCACCGCGCCATAACCGGAAGTTCTAGAATACAGTATAGTATGTACAAAGTATTATTCAGTTTTATGCAAAACAGAAATACGACAAATAGAATATCAGATTTCTGTCATATGGTCAAAATTAAATGCAAAAAAGCTTTTTTGCATAGTTGTGTTTGACACATGAAAGCTGTAACAATGTATCTTACAAGGTGATGCAATGTAACCTTGCTCTCACTTGAACTGTGTCCCCACATTAAGTCCTTGAATTTGAGGGTATTGGACCTGGAAAGTCCTTGAAAGGTCCTTGAATTTGAAGTTAACCAAGATGTGGGAACCCTGGATAGGGTTCCAGCGGGAGCAGACACTGCTGCGGCAGTGGAGGAATATAGAAAAGGCTCCTGCGGGAGCAAATCACTGCTACGGCATCTGAAAAGAGAAGGAGGCTTCTGTGGAAGCGGTCACTGCTACGGCATCTGAAAAGAGAAGGAGGCTTCTGCGGAATCGAGTATTGCTGCGGCAGTGGAGAAAATCAGATAAGTCTCCTGCAGGAGCGGGGTGTGCTGGGATGGTTGAAGGAGTGAGCCACTATGGGTGGATTTGGTGGTGTTAGAGAGGATGGCTATGGCGGGTCCGAGGGTCGAGTGAACAGGGATGGACTGGCGTTGAAGGGGTCTGCTGATGAGGGTTCGGTGAGCTTTGATATGGATGGGTCTTCACCGCTAGTGGAGACAGCCTCACGCTAGCGTCTATGGAAGCTGGAGGTCACTGAAAAGGAAAAGGGGTTATTAGAGGTGGCAGGAAAAGACTAAGATATGTGGGCCTGTGTTGCCAGCGGAGGCGGCCACACACTTGCTTCGGCTGCTGTAGCTCACTCATGGGAAGGGAGTGGGGTTTGTGACATCCTGAAGAGCCTGTGGTCTGTACCACTAGTGGAGGCAGCCTCACGCTAGCGTCTGCTATAGGAGCTGGAGGCAACTGAAAAGGAAAGGGGTTAGGAGTAAAAGAAGGAAAAGACAAAAAGACATGTGAGGGCCTGTGTTGCAAGCGGAGACAGCTTTGCGCTTGCTTCAGCTGCTGTAGCTGCATGACACAGGAGTTTGTGGCATTCGGAGAGAAAGGCTGTAAAGCCTGTGCAGCCTGCACTGCTAGCAGAGGTGGCCTCGCGTTAGTACCTGCTACAGGATCTGGAGGCTGCTGAAAAGGAAAGGGGAAGTAGAAGGAAAGTCTGAGATGGGCCTGCAAGCGAAGGCAGCCACATGCTTGCTTCTGCAGCTGTCAGCTACAGAAAAAAGGGGGAGTGGTTTGTGACTTTGGCGGGACATGCTGAAATGTCCGGGTAGTCTGCAGCGTTGCCAACTTAGCAATTTTGTTGCTGGATTTAACAATTTCTCAGACTACCCTAGCAACTTGTTTTCAAAGCAACAAAATAGCCATTTTAGTAGCCATTTTAGAATTTTTATTTGGAAACCTTTAAAAATGGTAAAAGGCATGCGTTTTTTCTCTTAACCACACAAAAGGAAAACATATTGGAACAGCTAGCCAGCCAAGCGGCACATCGGCTGGTAACGTAGACACTTTGAGGGAGGTGCCTAGCAGTATGCACTTCATATAGGAATTAAGTTGCAGGTTGCGTTGTTCAATAATTGTTTATTTATGGTATGCCTTAATTTTTTCG
This sequence comes from Onychostoma macrolepis, assembly GCF_012432095.1. Lineage (NCBI taxonomy): Eukaryota > Metazoa > Chordata > Actinopteri > Cypriniformes > Cyprinidae > Onychostoma > Onychostoma macrolepis. The sequence goes on from NW_026704893.1 coordinate 16,035, forward strand.
TTTGTACTTATATGATTGTTAATCATTACAGTTGGTCCACTGAGATTCATTTGTTTCTGGTTAAGATCAACAATGGAAGAGAAGTTTCACTGTTGATTATCTGACTTATCTATCCATTTATCAAAATTAAATGAATAAATTAAATACAGGTAAAATGCTGGTGGAAAATAAGAGTGTGTATTCTAAGCACTTGCGTCATGATTACGTAATGACATCAACATCCGATGATATTGCGACGTCATTTAACGACTTTAACAACAAATTATCTGCCTTTAGCGATTTTACCTGAAAATTGTTTGGCAAGACTGGTGGCCTGCGCCGCTAGCGGAGGCAGCCTCGCACTTGTCTGGAAACAGAAGTTAGGGGCCCGTCTGCATGCGGCGCTGCGGCCGGAAGAGCTGCGGTAAAGGCTCAGCCGAAGCGGGAAGAGAGTGAGGCTTTGCTGCGGTAAGAACTGGGCGCGGCCCAGGCTCGTTGAAGGCCTGCTTCTGCGACCCGATGCTCACGGAGAGCCGGGTCTTGTGCAGGACAATGGTGGTGTCAAGCGAGACAAGTTCGGGGCTTTGCTCGATCTATTGGCCGCCTTGGTGGCTGGAGTGGATTTAGGAGTGAGGTTGGCTGATTTGCAGGGTGACAAATAGATCGTACAAACCCGTTTGTTTATTCTCTGCGAGAACGGTGCGTCGGAATTCATCAGCGTTTGCCTCTGGATTAAATACTTACCACTTTCCGATCTGAGGAATTTATTAGCGCAGCCGAATGATACGAGGATGCCGGGGAAGATGGAAGTTAGGCAGTGGAGGCGAGGTTAAGCCTCGGTGTCGGAAAAATCTTGTGGCTGGTCGAGCAGAGCGGTGGCCGCGATGGAGCCTGGGGCTCGGTGGCGATGACTGGCGGAGGAGGAGTGATCTTGGGGCCGGCGGATTTGCTGCAGAGGATCCGAAATCTAGAGTGTGGATCACGTTGTTTGGATGAGGAAAAAATGGGTCTGTGATATAATGGCAATGGCAAAGGAGCGAACCGAACGCTGAAAGATTAGAACTGATGGAGGTAAGACTGCTTTGATTATTTATAG
>NW_026704894.1:0-17089 GCF_012432095.1 Onychostoma macrolepis
TAATTATAATGGGCATCCCAAAGTTTTGTGAAAAGCTTCTAACAATTTTGGTGAACCACTTTAGAAACTCTGGGGACTGAAATAAACCAAATTTCTGTCAAATTTTACTTATAATAAACACTTTCTGCTGTCAAAAGAAGCTCTTATTCAGCATATAAAGTGAACTTCATGTTAAGCCTTCTCCACCATAGAAGTCTATTATAAGGAAATAGCTAACGTCGTACCTTAACAATGACCGGGGAAAACAAACTTCTGTCAAATTTAGTTTATAATAAACACTTTCTGCTGTCAAAAAGAGCTCTTATTCATCGTATAAAGTGAATACCGTATTGACCCGAATATAAGACGATGTTTTCTCTTGGAAATACATCTGAAAAAACGCGGTCGTCTTATATTCGGGGTCTAGACTTTGACATGTCAGTAATACACCCACAACAATAGGTGGCGCCAAAAACACATAAAATGAGTGTGCCATGAAATATGTAATGTACAGTGGGTACGGAAAGTATTCAGACCCCCTTAAATTTTTCACTCTTTGTTATATTGCAGCCATTTGCTAAAATCATTTAAGTTCATTTTTTCCCCTCATTAATGTACACACAGCACCCCATATTGACAGAAAAACACAGAATTGTTGACATTTTTGCAGATTTATTAAAAAAGAAAAACTGAAATATCACATGGTCCTAAGTATTCAGACCCTTTGCTCAGTATTTAGTAGAAGCACCCTTTTGATCTAATACAGCCATGAGTCTTTTTGGGAAACATGCAACAAGTTTTTCACACCTGGATTTGGGGATCCTCTGCCATTCCTCCTTGCAGATCCTCTCCAGTTCTGTCAGGTTGGATGGTAAACGTTGGTGGACAGCCATTTTTAGGTCTCTCCAGAGATGCTCAATTGGGTTTAAGTCAGGGCTCTGGCTGGGCCATTCAAGAACAGTCACGGACTTGTTGTGAAGCCACTCCTTCGTTATTTTAGCTGTGTGCTTAGGGTCATTGTCTTGTTGGAAGGTAAACCTTCGGCCCAGTCTGAGGTCCTGAGCACTCTGGAGAAGGTTTTCGTCCAGGATATCCCTGTACTTGGCCGCATTCATCTTTCCCTCGATTGCAGCCAGTCGTCCTGTCCATGCAGCTGAAAAACACCCCCACAGCATGATGCTGCCACCACCATGCTTCACTGTTGGGACTGTATTGGACAGGTGATGAGCAGTGCCTGGTTTTCTCCACACATACCGCTTAGAATTAAGGCCAAAAAGTTCTATCTTGGTCTCATCAGACCAGAGAATCTTATTCAGGTGTTTTTTAGCAAACTCCATGTGGGTTTTCATGTGTCTTGCACTGAGGAGAGGCTTCCGTCGGGCCACTCTGCCATAAAGCCCTGACTGGTGGAGGGCTGCAGTGATGGTTGACTTTCTACAACTTTCTCCCATCTCCCGACTGCATCTCTGGAGCTCAGCCACAGTGATCTTTGGGTTCTTCTTTACCTCTCTCACCAAGGCTCTTCTCCCCCGATAGCTCAGTTTGGCCGGACGGCCAGCTCTAGGAAGGGTTCTGGTCGTCCCAAACATCTTCCATTTAAGGATTATGGAGACCACTGTGCTCTTAGGAACCTTAAGTGCAGCAGAAATTTTTTTGTAACCTTGGCCAGATCTGTGCCTTGCCACAATTCTGTCTCTGAGCTCTTCAGGCAGTTCCTTTGACCTCATGATTCTCATTTGCTCTGACATGCACTGTGAGCTGTAAGGTCTTATATACACAGGTGTGTGGCTTTCCTAATCAAGTCCAGTCAGTATAATCAAACACAGCTGGACTCAAATGAAGGTGTAGAACCATCTCAAGAATGATCAGAAGAAATGGACAGCACCTGAGTTAAATATATGAGTGTCACAGCAAAGGGTCTGAATACTTAGGACCATGTGATATTTCAGTTTTTCTTTTTTAATAAATCTGCACAAATGTCAACAATTCTGTGTTTTTCTGTCAATATGGGGTGCTGTGTGTACATTAATGAGGAAAAAAATGAACTTAAATGATTTTAGCAAATGACTGCAATATAACAAAGAATGAAAAATTTAAGGGGGTCTGAATACATTCCGTACCCACTGTTTGTGTGTAACGTAGTAAAGATCGCGAATGAAAACAAAAGAAAAAGAAAAGCTTACAGCGGCATGAGTCGTCACTGTCATGTTAGTCTGATGGGACCAAACTTCCTCTGTAAGTGATTTAAAAATATAAGACAGTACCCAGATTTGAAGACTACAATAAGATTTCACTTCTACTGTTAATAAAATTTTGGTAGGCTACTATGAGATGGATAGCCTAAATGTTATATAATTCAGATGGGCTACCTGTTATTTCAGTGGTATATCAAAAAGTGTATATTTTTCAATGTCATTGTTGGTACATTTTACCAGTATTTACCATACTTTCAAAACAAAAATTAAAATAGGAAAAATATGCAATTTGAAAATAATTTAAGAAAAAATGTGTTTTACAGAGAAAAAAAAACACAAAAAAAAACAAGATTTGGTTTTCAAAAAGCCTTTTTCCAAAAGGTACATCTGGAAAAAGGGGGGTCGTCTTATAATCAGGGTCGTTTTATATTCGGGACAATACGGTAATATCGCGTTAAGCTGTTTCCTTATAATGGACTTCTATGGTGGAGAACGCTTAACATTAAATTATTCACTTTAGATGCTGAATAAGAGCTCGTTCTTTTGACAGCAGAAAGTGTTTATTATAAGTAAAATTTGACAGAAATGTGGTTTTCCCCGGTCGTTGTTAAGGTACGTTAAGCTGTTTCCTTATAATGGACTTCTATGGGGGAGAAAACGCTTAACGTGAAATTATTCAGTTTATCTGTGGAATAAGGGCTAGTTAGTGTTTATTACAAGTAAGGTTTGACAGAAATGTGGGTTTCCCTGGTCGATGTTTAAGTACGTTAATTCACGTTAAGCGTTTTTCACGTTAAGCGTTTTAGAATGTCCCAGGAGCAGGACGTGCAGCGATAGAGAAGCATTTCTATTGGCTGCAGTCTGCAGGTATTAAATGGCAAAAGACTCATTGCGCAGCGAACCATAAACACAGCGCCACGTTTATATGCAGAACTGGGATCGCTTTCGTAGTCTTTTGAATGGATAAAATATAGAAATCATCATTTCCAAATAAGCCTAACCATATAGAAATGAAACGCCGTCCCCCCTCGAAATTCACTCCCCGGACTCCGTCCCCCCGCAACCAGCCATGTATACAACACGACATACAGCGGTAGCGTTACTCGACAAGACACTGTACTTATTCGCGATCGCAAAGTACATTATTTGCATAACCTTGCCGGTTAAATGTTTCATTCGCGCTGGTCTGACGTCCGCTTTTCTGAGCGCATACAAGCGTAAAACAGCGCATGATTACTGAACTAAGTTATCTTTTGCACTAATACTGTCAAAACACACAAGGTTTACATATAGACTCAGCTGGTTATGTCTAAAATGAAAGTTAATAGTTGAGAGAAAATGGATACCTGTATATGCCTGTAAATTAGACGCGTGCAGGTCTTAAAGGGACAGAACTAAACATGCTGTCGACTGTCATTAAAGGGATAGTTCACTCTAAAATTTTATTTCTGTCATTATTTACTCACTCACATGTTGTCCCAAACCTGTATTAATTTCTTTCTTGTGCTGAACATAAAGAAGATATTTTGAAGAATGTGGGTAACCAAACAGTTGAAGGTCCACATTGAATTTGATAGTAGGGAAAAATACTATGGAAGTCACTGTGGACCAGGAACTGTTTGGTTTTCCACATTCTTCAAAATAGCATTTATGTTCAGCAGAAGAAAGAGTCGCTCAGGTTTAAAACAACTTTTGAGAAAATGAGGGTATAAAAATAAAACACTATGACAGAATTGACAGACAGATGACAGAATTTTTATTTTTGGGTGAACTATTCCTTTAACGTTAATAAAACAACAAAACGCAATGAGAAAAATCACTCACTACTCTTGACTGAAAAACTTTAATACAGTTGCTTTAGGAATCAGTCTATATAGTTTTTTTATTTTTATATGTTCATTCAATTTCTTGAATGCTCCAGCTAAATATACCTATTGTACCTGAAAATAAAGCACTGTTTGTTTTATTTGTATATTATGTGTATTTGTAATGTGTATCTTTTGTTCTTATTTTTTTAATAAGAAAGATAAAATAATGACAAAGATTTTTATCTTCGCACACTTTGGCCTAAATACTGTATCTGCCATTCTTTTTTTTTTTTACCTTGAAAGGCTTTGTCTTTATAATAGGGAAATTAGTTTTTAGTTAGTAACTTGCAAAATAGTAAAACCAACATGTCAAAGAATCGTGATAAAATTGTGAATCGTGATATTTCTAAAAAATCGTGATATTCCTTGTCCTCTTCATCCGCTGTCACTTGCTGGTCCAGCTGGTCTGGCGGTTCTGCACACGCTCCCGGTCCTCCGGGCCTCGTTGTGGTTGAAGCATCTTTCGCTTGGCTTTAACTGGATGATGCGGTTGTAGGCAAGATCACCGATGATCCTGGCTGTCTCTCTGTGGCTGTAGCCCTGGTTTGATCATGGTCTGTCTGCCAGTTCAGGTTGTCATCCAGCTGTTTCGCTCAGGTGCTGTAGATCAGGAGTGGTCCCGGACCGGAGAGCGTCTGTTGCAGCGCTTAGCCAAGCCTTTGGCTGATCAGGTTGACGTCAGAACCCAACGTAAGATTGACGTCAATCTCCAACGTTGGATAAACGTTGCATTTTGGTTGAAAATGAAAATCAGGTTGAAGTCAGAACCCGATGTCAGATTGACGTCAGAACCCATCGTCAAATTGCCATCAATCTCCAATGTTGGACAGATGTTGCATTTTGGTTGAAAATGAAAATCGGGTTGATTTCAGAAACCAAAGTTAAATTGATTTCAATGTTGGACAGACATTGCATTACATCCCTATTGAAACTGGCCATTACCACATTTGTCATCAATTTGTCATGGAGTTAAATGTCTAAATAATTGATTATACATAACACATTATGAACCGATTGTTATAGTTTGTGTCAAGTCTGTCATATCTAATGTAGAAGTCACATTGGTTCTACTGTGGTGCTAGATGGAAGATCATGGGCCCACCCAAACTGCTAGGTTTTTATCATCTGGAGACACGACTGATATCACGCAATTTCAAAACCTAAAACCTTCCTGATGTTGATGCTAAAAGGCAGTGAGGATGTGAACACATCTCTTAACATTTACTTGGGTCTGTTGCATGTACACAAAAGAGAACAAACAACAACTGACTGAGCAATTTATGACTATTATATGGTACCAAAAGCAATGTTTTGGGATATTTCACACTATGAGTTCAGTAATATCAGCAGTCTGCCATAATTTTCCAAGAAGTTGGCAATATTAGCACATATTTGCAAACAGGGTTTGACATTAACATAGAATCGTCCGTATTTAAGGCCTATGAATGGTATTCCACATTACATCAATATGAGCATGGTTTGTCCCATTTTTAAAAATTTACTTCAGTTTTATGGTTTTGTTTGGCAGCCGCTACTGCCAGTCATTGGACTCTTTCTTCTTTTTTTTCTTTACAGTGCAAAACTGTTATTTTATGGATTTGTCTTAGATTATTACTGACAAATTCAATAAAGTGACATCACTAAACACTGTACAGAGGAACACTATCATTTTACAGATTTTTCCTAGATTTTTATGATCAAACGCATTCAATAAAGTGCTGAAAGCACTAGCCCAAAAGTTCTGCAGAGAAACACTTGTTATTTTACAGGTTAAAAAATGAAAGTGTTAAAGCATGCTCAAGATTGTAAATTAAAAGTTTTATTTTGAAAGACAAAATGCAAAGTCTGTACATATACTGCACAAAACTGAAAATGTAATCATTCAAAAGTACAAATTTGAATTTGGAAATACATTTCAACATTTACAATACTGTACCAATTAACTTTTTTATTTATTATACCTTTATTTAACCAGGGAAGAAAATCACATTGAGATAATTATCTCATTTACAAGTGAGCCCTGGCCAAGGTAGCAGCACACAATAAACATAATAAAACAAACAAAGTAAGATTAAATACATAAAACAATGATCAACAGAACAGTTTGATCAGAAGTTGAATTAAATATTCTCAAAAGAAGAAATACACAACATCTACAAGATTGTCACTGTTTCAAATGACTGTTAATTCTAAAGGCTGGAATACACTACATGACTTTTAAAATCTGAACAGATTTTTAAAACACTAAGCATCATACATATACTGACTTTGTAAGTCAAAAATCTGTTTTAAAAATCTGTTCAGAAGTCGTGTAGTGTATTCCATGCTTAAAACTGTTTCATTATTTAGATGTGAATTTATGTAAACAAATTCCTGAGGAGGAATTAAAATTACATTTTATCTTACAAGTTAGGGTTATAGTATCATGATTTTTTCTTTGAAAAAGATTGTGGAGGGAACTGTATTTTAGCTTGTATTTTCCCAATCAGGTTTATAGTGTTTTTTCTCAATATTTGACTGACCCTATTGGATTCAATATAGCTCTGATATTATATGTGGACAAAAATTACATTGTATTTTAATCCTGAATACTAGCTACACAAGTGTAATAATAAGTAAAATCAAAATATACAAATAAAGGTCCATGATTCTGCACCAAAAGTGACAGTCACAGCAGATAAAGAGCAGTCCACCAAATCTGAAGTAATCAGCTGGATCCTTGCTGCATCTGGGGGTTAAATAAAAAAAAAGAAAAAAAAGGAAAAGAGATTTATTGAAAGGGACTTCATTTGTGTACCTTTTCTATAAACAACATTTCACATTATGAGACATTCTGGCTAATTTAATGATCTAGTTGTGACCTAATGGTTTAAGAGTCAGATTTGTAACCTGAAGGTCATGGGTTCGAGTCTCAATACTGGCAGGAAATGTAGATGAGTGAATGAACAGCGCTCTTTTCAAAAACGCACTAGTGTAAACGGGGCCTGAGGTGCCCTTGAGCAAGGCACGTTACCCACACGGGCCGCACAATAAAAATGTCTGACTACTGCTCTGGGTGTGTGTTCTTTACTCACTGCTGTGTGTGTACTCTACTTTGAGATGGTAGTTATAAAGAAATTAGTATTATTCACAACAATGAACAACTTTTCTCAGATGTATCATGAAGTAAATCAATTAGTACACCAAAAAATAAAAAGAATTCATATTTTTATCAATTGCTAATATGCTAATACCTGTATATTTATAACTAATATAATTATTAATCGGTTTACACTGTTTTTCTATCACAACGGGGTGAAATGTCTAACAAATGTACTTGAGGAGATCATTAAATTACTCAAGATATAATACTTATCCACCTTATTCCTAAACACGGAAGTAAGCCTATGGGCAAGACTTCCAGTTCATTAGCCGCTATAGGGAAACAACGACAAGAATAACAACATGCAGTAAACGGTAAAACTGTTTGCATTACAAGTCAGTGTGTTCATAATTAAGCTAATACACTAAAATAACATGGTAAGACACACCAAATTGCAATATCAAGCAGCAAAACGAGCGGTTCTGTACAGCTAAGAATATTTGGAAGCAAAAGAGACCGGAAGCAAGACCTATAAAATCTACAAATGGCCCATTTTTATGTGAAGAATAAGGTGGATATTAGGGCTGGGCGATAAAAGCGATAACGATATGTATCGCGATAGACACGTGATCGATATCAATAAAAATGTGTTCGATAAAACGTTCGATATTTTTATTCTTTGTCGGAAGAAAACAGAGGTTGCATTAACAAAGGCACTGCTCTCTGGTAACCTAGCAACGTAGGGAGTGACACGCTAACAGCCAATCATGTAACAGTATCAGTTTGGTTGCGCCATATCGTTGTCTCGTGCTGGTCTGCTGGATTCCTTTTCATAAGCAGAAAATGAGTGCTGCAGCGGCGAGGAAATTGTAAATAAAGAGGAAAAGTCAGCTCGCCAGTATGGCAGTTTTTGGATATTATAAGTCTGACCGTAGTCAGACCAATGTCGTCTGCAAATTATGCAAGACCGTCGTCCCGCCAAGACTGGTAATACCACGAACTTGATGTACCACCTTAGCCACGCTCACCCTTTGGAGCACAGCCGTATTCAACCAACAACATCTGTAGCTGCAACACCGCACAAGCAGCAGACCACCAACTTCAAATATGATTAGAGTAAGAATAACTTGAAGAGTTACTTTTCATATTTCTGCAGGTTTTATATTTCAAACAATGTTACTGTACTGTATCAGGTTTGTTTTTTTATATTACAGATGTATCTCAGTTTACCTCAGTTTTATTTATGTTTACAAAACACTGCACATATTTTAAAAACACTTTATTCACCAGAAGGTGAACAGCTAGTGAACTTCCTAGCACTAAACTTGGGACAAAATTCTCAGGTTTCTCTGTTTATATTTAACACTTTGCACTATTTTATTACACTTTATTAAACATTTCTTACATTTTCTTTCATTTTGCACCTTAAATGTTAAGAGATAATTGTTAAGTGTTCATTGTGACTTTAGACTTATGTTTACATTTTAATTATTTGTTTTCCATGGTTGTTTACATTTCTGTCTTAATAACTGAGGGGATTATGATCAGAGGAAGGTTAAGTTTAAAATAAAAATGTTTAAATGTAATATATCTTTCTCCTGGTCCTTATTTAAAATATTTCTCCTGGTCCTTATTTATAAATATTTTATGACCCATTATTTTAAATGGCTCATAAAAAATATAAATAATTATCGATATCGACCGATATGAAACACTGATATCGTGATACAGTTTTCAGCCATATCGCCCAGCCCTAGTGGATATGTCATCATTTACTCACCCATGTCTTTTCCAATCTGCATAACTGACTTTTTTCTGTGGAACACAAAAGAAGATCAAAAAAGACATGAGGGTGAGAAAATGATGAGGGAGTTTTCATTTTGAGTGAGCTAAACTCAATAATTAACTTTGAATCAGAGTGGTGCCTTGGTGCAGAGTTTGCCTGCTTTGCTGTGTTCATTTCAGCACATATAATGGCACATGATCATTTAAAGTATTAATATTAGTATGACATGTATACTCACTTTTACGGAAGATCATGTGGCACAAGATTTTCAATCCCAAAACCTCTGGACCATGAGAGGGAAAACACAGACACACACACACACACACACACACACACAAATGAATATTAACAGGTTTAATAAAACAATATTGTTGACTTACTGACAGAGATATGGGCTTACAGAAATTTAGCCTACTCACCAGCTTTATTACAAAAACTAGTAGATCCAAAAGCATGGTTTGCATAGTATTCTTCAGAGTCCAAGAATGGTGGTTTCATGTCCTCTCTGTTGAACAAGTGTATATGCCAGTTTTTCCACAGTGAGACATTTTATTTTACAATAAAATAACAATATAACGTTAGTTATTTTACTATTTCATTCTGTTATTAAAAATAAGATCAGCAAAAGGCGGCCTTCTGTACTTAACTCATATTAACATCATACATGTCCCGCTATTTATTCTGTCATTCATGCATGTTTCTCTATTAAAACGTCAGTAACTTGTAGCACTATGTTACGTGGATATATTTACATTCCGCGATATAAACAAATATTTAAAAACACAAAGTAGTCACTTTAAATCATGGCCACGACATCGTCATTATACACACAGCCTTATCTTTATTAAAACATAATAACAAAACAGTAACAGATTATGTCATCGCGATTAGCATATCACTTTAACAGTAACAGTAGAAAAATTATAAATGGTATTTACCTTCTGCCGTTTGCAATATGTGTCCATTAGCCATTGTGTCTGTGTTCATATTCGCGCTTTTTCGTTCTCAATCTGCACCGCATAACTCAAAAATTGGTCAAAATAAGAATTAATCTGTCAGATATGTGATAATCCATGTAAAAGCCATTACTACTGCACTGAACGGAGCAGGACTGCAGATAAACAGAGCAGCAACGGACTGGTGTGTAAATTCAAATTTGAGCGGTAGGAGGCGTGCCCAGTTGTCATTGGCCAGATTCCTGGATGACGTTTAGATTAACCAATCACGACCAAAGCAACAAAGAGAGACATCAAATAGCATTGCAACTGTAGAAAAAAACTAGTTTTAAACAAAAGATAGCAAATATGTATGTATATTGATTTTTATTTTTTAGGCCGTTACATGTAATTAATTGGTAAAATGGTGTTTTCACTTATGCTTACAAGTGTATGTGTGCTATTCACTATTCACCTATAATTTCCCTATGAATTTAGAGTTAAAATAGGGTTAGGTTTAGGAGTACAGACAGTGTGTACATGTCTGTCTATACTCGTAAATTACAGTTACATTCACATGACCAATAATGACCCTTTTGAACTTTAGCAAATCCCTTGTCTCAACTGTATAACCACTCTTATGCCTAAATGCAGCTGTGCATACAACTGTGGCATTTTCTGTATCTGACCCTTTGCTGTATTGCAGACAGTGTTACACCACCTGTTGGTTTAGGTTTATTCCTTTGTCCACAGTAACACTTACTGCAAACACTGTCATAATTGCAACATTTGTCTACAGATTACACTGTTGACTTGTAACGTTGTGTGGACGTTACCATTATGACGTCTACGAAACGTTGGGTTTTGGTTGCCATAACTAACGACTAAATATCAGTAACTGACATCAATATGACGTTGGCTTAAGGCGTTGGCTTGATGTTGGATTTTGGTTAGTTAATGCCACAACCTAAAACTAACAAATGATCAATGTCTAATCTTTTGTGATTTATTCTTTTAACATTTTAGAGCATTTGAAATAATTTTATTAGAATATTTATGCTTTATTATTTTAAATAATTTTATTGAACTGATTTATATGTATTATATAATGCACTGAATTGTAAGATGTGGACGTGTGAAACACAATTTCGTTTCTATGTTACATAGAAATGACAAAATAAAGTATCAAGTATCAAGTATCAAGTCTAATGATGTTAGAGTTTGACGTTGTGTGGACGTTACCATTATGATGTCTACAAGATGTTGGGATTTGGTCGCCATACCTGACGACTAAATGTCAGTATTTGACATCAATATGACGTTGGCTTGACATTGGATTTTGGTTAGTTATTGCCACAACCTAAAACTAACAAAAGATCAACGTCTAATGATGTTAGAGTTGGACTTTATGTGGACGTTACCAATATGACATCTACAAGACGTTGGGTTTTGGTCACCATACCTGACGACTAAATGTCAGTAACTGACATCAATATGACGTTGGCTTAAGACATTGGCTTGACGTTGGATTTTGGTTAGTTAATGCCACAACCTAAAACTAACAAAAGATCAACGTCGAATGATGTTAGAGTTTGACGTTGAGTGGACGTTACCAAAATGACCTCTACAAGACGTTGGGTTTTGGTCACCGTACCTGGACGACTAAATGTTAGTATTTGACATCAATATGACGTTGGATTAAGACATTGGCTGGACGTTGGATTTTGGTTAGTTAATGCCACAACCTAAAACTAACAAAAGATCAACGTCTAATGATGTTAGAATTTGACGTTGTGTGGACGTTACCATTATGACGCCTAGGAGACGTTGGGTTTTGGTTGCCATACCTGACAACTAAATATCAGTATTTGACATCAATATGATATTGGCTTAAGACGTTGGCTTGACGTTGGATTTTGGTTAGTTAATGCCACAACCTAAAACTAACAAAAGATCAACATCTAATGATGTTAGAGTTGGACGTTGTGTGGAATTACCAATATGACATCTACAAGACGTTGGGTTTTGGTCGCCATACCTGACGACTAAATGTCAGTATTTGACATCAATATGACGTTGGATGAAGACGTTGGATTTTGGTTAGTTAATGCCCCAACCTAAATCTAACTAAATATCAACGTCTAATGATGTTAGAGTTTGACGTTGTGTGGACGTTACCATTATGATGTCTAGGAGACGTTAGGATTTGGTTGCCATACCTGACGACTAAATATCAGTATTTGACGTCAATGTGACGTTGGCTTGAGATGTTGGGTCGACGTTGGATTTTGGTTACTTTACAACACAACCTAAAAACAACAAAATATCAACACTGGCTGACATCGGTATTGGACGTCACAATAACGTTGTCATTAGACGTTGGCTTGACACTGAATTTTGGTCACCTGACGTCACGACCTAAATCTAACCAAATATTAACGTCTTATGACGTTGTGTGCCTGCTTGGTGGTGAGCTGAGGTTACTCAGGTGAACTCCAATGGTTGGGCCATTTCCCTTGACTCTCCCGAGCATGCAACTGCAGGGGCTCCTGATCACTCGCAGCACCCGGTGGCAACCACTCAAACAGCAATGACTTTTGGCACAATGTTGCATCACTCAAGTGTAGAAGGGTCAACAACTAGCTGGCATAGCCAAAAAGGGTTTCGCCTGTGGGTCCCAAGTTACACGGACCCCTTTTGGGCCTTGAGCTCTGGTGGGCTCGCTCCTCTCAAAAGGGTGGACCACCGTGTAACTTCACAGGGTAATTAACCAAAATTGCCCTTATGCGTCAGTCACTATGGTTGATACAAGATGCGGTACACTTGTGGTACCCCATTGCTGATGTTGTGCTGCGTGTTGCCTCCAGGGGCAGAGGCAGAGGCATCCAAGGTGCCCTCCAGTACATGTCGGGTAGGTCAGGCAGACGAGTCCAGTCACCGAGAATTCCCCATGGATAACTCATCAACTTGCCGCCCAAGCACAGGGGCATGCTACCTAACAGGGAATATTGAGAGGGGACAACAGAGCGATTAAGCGTCTACGATACATGAAGCAGCTTGATGCCAATGAGCAAGGGAATCAGACATGTGACGGTGGGCCACTAATAGGTTTGAGGGCTCATTGTACACCGCAGTGGCTAGCATTACCTATGCCTATGGAGAGGAAATGGGTAACGAAATAAAATTGAAATTAGAAACAAAGTTAAAATGTCCTAATTTCTTAGGAAAGTAAATGGAGAATTGTTTTTAATAGATTTAAAATCTAAGTAAATTCAGTTTGGCTCAATAGGTGTAGCTAGACTTAACCACAGACTGGAGTAGATGAAATAAAATAAGCCCAAATAAAATAAATAAATAATTGCTGCAAATAACACAGTAAAATAAAATACACAAATAAACCGAAGCATGTGGGGGAGACCAAAGTAACTGATAGCCCAACAGAAGGTGGAACAAAAAGAAGCTGTAGAGGGAGGAAGGGAACTGTTACATTTTACACACACTGTCTCTAAGTGTTAGTCGGATGCTAACAGCTAACAGCTGAGGTAAAGGGGCTTTAGCTTCTACCCATGTAGGGCCATTAGCGCAGTAGCTTCGGCTACATGCAGTGGTCTGTTTACATTAGTCTGTGATGTGTGCGCTGTCTTGAGTTTGAACCGGAAAGGCTCACTATCGCTAAGAAACCGATGCACGCTTAACAGCCGGTGTGCGTGAAGCACGTGAGCCAGATGTAAACATGCATGGGAATCTCGCGCTCAGCCAGTCATGACCTGTTCTTCACACTTCATTCATAATTTACACAGCGCGTTCACTTCACAGACAATGGCAAAGCATTACACCATTAAATCGACCATCAATTGCATCACATCAATGGATTAATATGAATGCAATGATACGCGACAATAAACAGACGACGTACCCAATACTGTAGTGAGATTTTTTCTCATCACACAGTTAAAACTTAAGTGGCTGTCCTGAAGAGATTTTATCTGTTCATGAGAGACTTACGCGGTTTTAAAACAAAACCCGAAAGTGGGGATTTTCTTCACCCAATATCAAATAGATTTAAATGATTATTTATTATGTAAATCATAGGCTTAGCCTACTTCAGTCGCATTCCAACGATGACACAGAGGCGGGTGCGCTGATGTTTGGTTCACTGTATTCTGTATTCACTGTATCCCCTTTATCTGTTTACTAAATCAAATATATTTAAAGTATTTATTCCTTGAATGTATATACTGTATGTACTGCAGATTTATATATATATATATATATATATATACACAGGTGCATCTCAATAAATTAGAATGTCGTGGAAAAGTTAATTTATTTCAGTAATTCAACTCAAATTGTGAAACTGTATTAAATAAATTCAATGCACACAGACTGAAGTAGTTTAAGACTTTGGTTCTTTTAATTGTGATGATTTTGGCTCACATTTAACAAAACCCACCAATTCACTATCTCAACAAATTAGAATATTTCATAAGACCAATATTAAAAAAAGAAACATTTTTAGTGAATTGTTGGCCTTCTGGAAAGTATGTTAATTTACTGTATATGTACTCAATACTTGGTAGGGGCTCGTTTTGCTTTAATTACTGCCTCAATTCGGCGTGGCATGGAGGTGATCAGTTTGTGGCACTGCTGAGGTGGTATGGAAGCCCAGGTTTCTTTGACAGTGGCCTTCAGCTCATCTGCATTTTTGGTCTCTTGTTTCTCATTTTCCTCTTGACAATAAGCCATAGATTCTCTATGGGGTTCAGGTCTGGTGAGTTTGCTGGCCAGTCAAGCACATCAACACCATGGTCATTTAACCAACTTTTGGTGCTTTTGGCAGTGTGGCCAGGTGCCAAATCCTGCTGGAAAATGAAATCAGCATCTTTAAAAAGCTGGTCAGCAGAAAGAAGCATGAAGTGTTCCAAAATTTATTGGTAAACAGGTGCAGTGCCTTTGGTTTTCAATAAACACAATGGACCAACACCAGCAGATGACATTGCACCCCAAATCATCACAGACTGTGGAAACTTAACACTGGACTTCAAGCAACTTGGGCTATGAGCTTCTCCACCCTTCCTCCAGACTCTAGGACCTTGGTTTGCAAATTAAATACAAAACTTGCTCTCATCTGAAAAGAGGACTTTGGACCACTGGGCAACAGTCCAGTTCTTCTTCTCCTTAGCCCAGGTAAGACGCCTCTGACATTGTCTGTGGTTCAGGAGTGGCTTAACAAGAGGAATACAGTAGCCAAATTCCTTGACACGTCTGTGTGTGGTGGCTCTTGATGCCTTGAATCGATTTAGCTTGACAATCCTCATAAGGCTGCGGTTCTCTCGGTTGGTTGTGCATCTTTTTCTTCCACACTTTTTCCTTCCACTCAACTTTCTGTTAACATGCTTGGATACAGCACTCTGTGAACAGCCAGCTTATTTGGCAATGAATGTTTGTGGCTTACCCTCCTTGTGAAGGGTGTCAATGATTGTCTTCTGGACAACTGTCAGATCAGCAGTCTTCCCCATGATTGTGTAGCCTAGTGAACCAAACTGAGAGACCATTTTGAAGGCTCAGGAAACCTTTGCAGGTGTTTTGAGTTGATTAGCTGATTGGCATGTCACCATATTCTAATTTGTTGAGATAGTGAATTGGTGGGTTTTTGTTAAATGTGAGCCAGAATCATCACAATTAAAATAACCAAACACTTAAACTACTTCAGTCTGTGTGCATTGAATTTATTTAATACACGAGTTTCACAATTTGAGTTGAATTACTGAAAGAAATGAACTTTTCCACGACATTCTAATTTATTGAGATGCACCTGTATATATATATATATATAAAAGTTGAGCCAACTTAAAATTTTAAGGCAACCAGCTTCGGCAGATTTTTTAGTTTTCTTAACTTATTTTTGTAGAAGATTTTTGAATCATCTCAACTTTTTGTTGAATAAACTTAAAAAAAGTTTAGAAAACTCAAAAATCTGCTGAAGCTGGTTGCCTTAAAATTTTAAGTTGGCTTAACTTTTTTTTTTTTACAGTGTGTGTGTATATATATATATATATATATATATATATTGTCATGTGTACTAGCCTACTGTCTGTTCAAAATAAATGAAAAGAAACCAAGCATAGTAGATTTTATTTTTCTTGTTGTACCGGAATAATACCGAACCGTGACCCCCGAACCGAGGTACGTACCAAATCGTGACATCTGTGTGTGTACCGTTACACCCCTAGTGTAAATATATTAATGTTTTTTTGCAAAAGTAAAAAAAAAAAAACAAACCTTAAAATTCACATATCATTAATCATATTTATTAGGGCGTGTTTGAAAAGAATATGGCTAATGTAGCTCAATATAAAGGAGATGAATGGTTTTGGTTATAGGCGTATGCTTATTTGTTGTGGCTCAATGAAAAATCTTGAACTAAAAATCTTCTACATGTTAACCTCCCTAACATATTAGCAATACATTGCATAATCCAAAGAAATATTAGAAAACTTTTATTTATTCATAATAAACAGTTTAATTTATTAAATACACCCGCAGCTATCTGCCAGAAACCTTTATTCTTGATCCTTATTCAATGAGGCTGAAGAACATTTAAAGTGATCAGCAGTTCATCAGATTTGGTGTTTATAGTTGAAAAAATACCTCAAGAGTTGTAAAAAATGAACACAATTATACCTTTTATTTAAATAAACTATAAACTGTATATTTTAATTCTGAACTCAATTCTAGTTGCCCTGTCTCTTTATGCTCTTTTCCTCCTGTTTGCTTTGGTGTGGCTGGTTAAGTGAATGACGCAGTCCATGACGGACAGATTGTTAACGGCTGGTCTATGTGGTAATACAGTACTCGGGGCAGGACATCCAAATGCTCACCTATCATTCATTGACCTCAAATATGGCTTTTCATCTGAAAGATGTATGAAGTAGCAACTTTACATGGCTGCTCAATATGATGTTAACCTAGAGAAATGTGCGCTATTGAAGTGTTTGTGTGGAGAGTGGAAGATGAATAGCGCGCTCGCTGCAGGACAGGCGCTCACTTGCTCTTAAAATCTCCGTAATTTTTGGTCATGCAGATAAAAGTAGCCTATACATCCTTCGAATCTGTAAAGACTCTACGTTTATTTGTGTGCACTCAGAATAACAACGAAACGCTTCTGTAAAGTAATTAAAGCAAACGGGATGCGCTTCTGCCGTCTAGGTCTCTGTGAACTTGAGCAAGAAACTTCAAAACTC
>NW_026704895.1:0-5000 GCF_012432095.1 Onychostoma macrolepis
GACTGGGTTGAGTTATTCCGGTCAAAATTTGAACTTTGGGGGCTCTATCTCCGGCCCCGGATGACTTTGGCTAGAGGAAGGCGTTGGATAGGGGCCGTGGAGGTGTAATTTTGACCCGAGTTTGGTGAGGTTGCCCTCGAGTTGGTTGAGTTATTGCGGTCAAAATTTGAACTTTGGGGCTCTATCTCCGGCCCCGGATGACTTTAGTGGGGAAGGCGGCGTTGGATAGGGGCCGTGGAGGTGTAATTTTGACCCGAGTTTGGTGGAGTTGCCCTCGAGTTGGTTGAGTTATTCGGTCAAAATTTGAACTTTGGGGGCTCTATCTCCGGCCCCGGATGACTTTAGCTAGGGAAGGCGGCGTTGGATAGGGGCCGTGGAGGTGTAATTTTGACCCGAGTTTGGTAGAGGTTGCCCTCGAGTTGGTTGAGTTATTCGGTCAAAATTTGAACTTTGGGGGCTCTATCTCCGGCCCCGGATGACTTTAGCTAGGGAAGGCGGCGTTGGATAGGGGCCGTGGAGGTGTAATTTTGACCCGAGTTTGGTAGAGGTTGCCCTCGAGTTGGTTGAGTTATTGCCGGTCAAAATTTGAACTTTGGGGGCTCTATCTCCGGCCCCGGATGACTTTAGCTAGGGAAGGCGGCGTTGGATAGGGGCCGTGGAGGTGTAATTTTGACCCGAGTTTGGTAGAGGTTGCCCTCGAGTTGGTTGAGTTATTCGGTCAAAATTTGAACTTTGGGGGCTCTATCTCCGGCCCCGGATGACTTTAGCTAGGGAAGGCGGCGTTGGATAGGGGCCGTGGAGGTGTAATTTTGACCCGAGTTTGGTAGAGGTTGCCCTCGAGTTGGTTGAGTTATTCGGTCAAAATTTGAAATTTGGGGGCTCTATCTCCGGCCCCGGATGACTTTAGCTAGGGAAGGCGGCGTTGGATAGGGGCCGTGGAGGTGTAATTTTGATCCGAGTTTGGTAGAGGTAGCCCTCGAGTTGGTTGAGTTATTCGGTCAAAATTTGAACTTTGGGGGCTCTATCTCCGGCCCCGGATGACTTATCGACTCGGGGGCGGCGGCGTTGGATAGGGCCGTCGGGGTCTACTTGCGTGCCGAGTTTGGAGTCGCTGGGCCTCGGCGTTTCGTTTCGGGCTAGGTCAAAACTTGAACTCTTCGTCGGTGGCCTTGCCCGGGAGGCGCGCCTTTCCGGCTACGGCTCCGGTCTCGCCCGCGGGCGGAGGTCGGTCCGTTAGGGAAGCCGTTTTGAGGTGCCATCGGGATAAGGTTTTGGGGTCACCAGCGGCGAATGAGGTCGCCTCGGGGCCTCTTCCGGCCTTCCCGACCAGGGCGGTTATTGCCGTGCAGTGGACCCTGGATGAATTTCGGTTCGGAGCGACTAAGTCAGCAGGGGCTTGGGCCAAACATCCAGGGTGTCTGAGGCGCCGAGGCAGGCGGGGCGGCGCCTCGTCCCTGGGTAGGTTATTCGACCGCGACCCTGGAGGTGGGTCCGTTAGGGAAGCTGGTTTGAGGTGCCGTCGGGAAATGATTGAGCGTGTGATTTTGTGGACTTAGGTTTTGGCGCTTAAAAGCGGGCTCAGGGGCTTTTCGGCGACGCCAGGCCCAGAGACACGTCTCCCTGGCGGGGTGGGCACTGCCCCAAGCGCCCCTTGGTCCGGTTCTCGTGCGGTCACAGCTAAGCTCCAGGGGCTTTTCGGCGGCGCCAGGCCCAGAGACACGTCTCCCTGGTGGGGTGGGCACTACCCCAGCGCCCCTTGGTCCGGTTCTCGGTAGCGGTCACAGCTAAGCTCAGGGGCTTTTCGGCGGCGCCAGGCCCAGAGACACGTCTCCCTGGCGGGGTGGGCACTACCCCAGCGCCCCTCACTCCGGTTGTCGGTAGCGGTGAAAGCTAAGCTCAGGGGCTTTTCGGCGGCGCCATGCCCAGAGACACGTCTCGCTGGCGGGCTGGGCAGTACCTTGGCGCCCCTCACTCCAGGGAATTGGTTCTCCCTAACGATGAAAGCTAAGCTCCAGGGGCTTTTCGGCGGCGCCAGGCCCAGAGACACGTCTCCCTGGCGGGGTGGGCACTACCCCAGCGCCCCTTGATGCAGTTCTCGGTGCGGTCACAGCTAAGCTCAGGGGCTTTTCGCGCCAGGCCCAGAGACATGTCTCGCTGGCGGGGTGGGCAGTACATTGATGCCCCTCACTCCAGGAATTTCTGGTTCTCCCTAACGATGAAAGCTAAGCTCCAGGGGCTTTTCGGCGCCAGGCCCAGAGACACGTCTCCCTGGCGGGGTGGGCACTACCCCAGCCCCTTGGTCCGGTTCTCGGTAGCGGTCACAGCTAAGCTCAGGGGCTTTTCGGCGGCGCCAGGCCCAGAAACACGTCTCGCTGGTGGGGTGGGCACTACCCCAGCGCCCCTTACTCTGTTTGTCGGTAGCGGTGAAAGCTAAGCTCAGCGGCTTTTCGGCGACGCCAGGCCCAGAAACACGTCTCGCTGGTGGGGTGGGCACTACCCCAGCGCCCCTTGGTCCGGTTCTCGGTAGCGGTCACAGCTAAGCTCAGGGGCTTTTCGGCGACGCCAGGCCCAGAAACACGTCTCGCTGGTGGGGTGGGCACTACCCCAGCGCCCCTTACTCTGTTTGTCGGTAACAGTGAAAGCTAAGCTCAGGGGCTTTTTGGCGCCAGGCCCAGACACCGTCTCGCTGGTGGGGTGGGCACTACCCCAGCGCCCCTTACTCCGGTTGTCGGTGCGGTCACAGCTAAGCTCCAGGGGCTTTTCGAGCAGCGCCAGGCCCAGAGACACGTCTCCCTGGCGGGGTGGCGGCACCTAACCTAACCTAACTAACCCTAACCTAACCCTAACTCTTCGCCCCTTGGTCCGGTTCTCGGGGTGACCAGCGGCGGGTTTGAGGCTCCGTGGCCTCTTGGCGGGCGTGTACCGCGAGGCTCGCCTCTCGGCCCGGCCGTGTGGGGTGTAGACCCTGGAGGGTGGGGTGGAAAAAGCGACTAAGTCGAAAAGGGGGCTCGGGCCAAACATCCAGGGTGCCCGATGCGCCGAGGCAGGCAGGGAAGGTGCCTCGTCCCGGGTAGGTTCAGATTCGACCGCGACCCTGGAGGTCGGTCCGTTAGGGAAGCCGTTTTGAGGTGCCATCGGGAATTAAGCGACGCCTAATTTTGTGGACTTAGGTTTTGACCGCTTAAAAGCGGAGCTCAGAGGCGGCGCAGAGGGACGCTTAGCCACGTACCCTCACCCTGGCGGCGGGGGTGGCGCCAGGCCGGCGGCGCTCCTCCCTCCCGGCGGTCGGGGGTGACCAGCGGCAGAGGAATTTGAGGTCGGAAAAAGCGACTAAGTCGAAAAGGGGGCTCGGGCCAAACATCCAGGGTGTCAGTCGCGCAGCAGGCCAGGAAGGCGCCTCGTCCCGGGCAGGTTCAGGTCGACCGCGACCCTGGAGATCGGTCCGATAGGGAAGCCGTTTTGAGGTGCCGTCGCGATTTCGCGAAAGGCAAATTTGGTGGACTTAGGTTTTGGGCGCTTTGCGCAAAATGACCGAGTCCACGTCCCCTGATCGATTGGGCGGCGTGCGCGCCGAGCTAGGACCCGCCCGGCCGAGAAGGTGCTCGTCCGCTTTGCCATAAAGCACTGGCGCTGTGGGTTGGGTGTTCCTAGAGCACGGCGAAAAAAGTTTGATGCGGTGACCCGGTAATCGCCTTGTCCGTTTGATGCGCGCGAAGGCCCCTCGAGTGCCGGCGTTCATAGGGAGGCTCAGGCGGCGGTCTTGTCTCGGAGGTTCGGTACGGCGGGCGAGAGGAGCCTGCGGCGAGGGTTTCGTTAGGTGTCCGCCCTCGGCGCTCGGGCGCCAGCCGCCTCCCCGGTCCCCATGACGCACTTTTCCCCTTACGGCTGCAATCCAGCGGTCACTCCCCAAAGTCAAAGATAAGCATTCTTCCTGACAGTGGGCGAGAGGCTGCCGCACGTCGCCCTATGGCGGCCGCACCAGCGAGGCATGGCGGGGTGTGCCCTCACCCTCTTCCTCGCGGGCCAGACCAGCGTGTAAGTTCAAGCGGCGCTGCGGTTGTTCCTTTTGCCCCCACCGTCATTGCGGTTGGGCTTACCTGGTTGATCCTGCCAGTAACATATGCTTGTCTCAAAGATTAAGCCATGCAGGTCTAAGTACACACGGCGGTACAGTGAAACTGCGAATGGCTCATTAAATCAGTTATGGTCCTTTGATCGCTCCACCGGTACTTGGATAACTGTGGCAATTCCAGAGCTAATACATGCAAGCGGGCGCCGACCTGCCTTCCCGGGCGGGGGCAGCGTGCATTTATCAGATCAAAACCCATCCGGTGGTGGGGCTCCGGCCCGCCCTTTGGTGACTCTAGATAACCTCGGGCGATCGCGCGCCCTCAGCGGCGGCGATTCTTCGAATGTCTGCCCTATCAACTTTCGATGGTACTTTAGGCGCCTACCATGGTGACCACGGGTAGCGGGGAATCAGGGTTCGATTCGGAGGGAGCCTGAGAAGCGGCTACCACATCCAAGGAAGGCAGCAGGCGCGCAAATTACCCATTTCCGACTCGGAGAGGTAGTGACGAAAAATAACAATACAGGTCTCTTTCGAGGCCCTGTAATTGGAATGATATCCTAAACCCATGGGCGAGGACCCATTGGAGGGCAAGTCTGGTGCCAGCAGCATGATAATTCCAGCTCAATAGCGTATATTAAAGTTGCTGCAGTTAAAAAGCTCGTAGTTGGATCTCGGGGGTGGGCTGGCGGTCCGCGCGGTAACCACCGCCTGTCCCGGACCCTGCCTCAGCGCCCCGGATGCCCTTAACTGGGTGTCCGGTCACCTCGAGACGCCGGGCGTTTACTGAAAAAATTAGAGTGTTCAAAGCAGGCCGCCCGTCGCCGCTGAATACCGCAGCTAGGAATAATGGAATAGGACTCGGTTCTATTTTGTGGGTTTCTGGAACCGGGGCCATGATTAAGAGGGGCGGCCGGGGCATTCGTATTGC
>NW_026704895.1:15000-16988 GCF_012432095.1 Onychostoma macrolepis
TCGATCTTGGGGTGACCAGCGGTAAATCTCTCCCGGGGTGACCAGCGGTAAACTTTTCCCGGGGTGACCAGCGGTAAATCTCTCCCAGGGTGACCAGTGGCCCGGTTCTCCGGAGGCGGTTGGCTGAGTCAGTAACCGGGCTTAAGTGTGGGAGTCCCGGGTTCGGCTGGAGAACAGGTCGGGGTGGTTCTCGGAGGTGCCCCGAAGGAGAGGTGGGCGGTGGCTGGCTTGAGTCGGGTAGGAGGGTGTAAGAGGTGGGTGGGGTGCCTGAAGCAGGGGTGTCTATCTCCGGCCCCAGTATCGACTCGGGAAGGCGGCGTTGGATAGGGGCCCTGGAGGTCTACTACGACCCGAGTTTGGCAGAGTTGTCCCGCCTAGGATGAGTTATTCCCGGTCAAAGTTTTAAATTTGGGGGCTCTATCTCCGGCCCCAGTATCGACTCGGGAAGGCGTCGTCGGAT
Source organism: Onychostoma macrolepis (assembly GCF_012432095.1). Taxonomy (NCBI): domain Eukaryota; kingdom Metazoa; phylum Chordata; class Actinopteri; order Cypriniformes; family Cyprinidae; genus Onychostoma; species Onychostoma macrolepis. The sequence continues at coordinate 15,461 of NW_026704895.1, forward strand.
AGGGGCCCTGGAGGTCTAATTTTTGCCCGAGTTTGGCAGAGTTTGTCCCGCCTAGGGTGAGTTATTCGGTCAAAGTTTGAGCTTTGGGCGCTACCTCCGGCCCCGTGGTATCAGTCGTTGAAGGCGGCGTTGGATAGGGGCCGTGGAGGTGTAATTTTGACCCGAGTTTGGTGGAGTTTTTCCTCGACTGGGTCGAGTTATTCCAGTCAAAATTTCAAGTTTGGAGGCCCGTATCTCCGGCTCCCGAGGGGCTTTGGGCTAGGGAAGGCGGCGTTGGATAGGGGCCCTGGAGGTCTAATATTTCCCGAGTTTGGTGGAGTTTTTCCTCGACTGGGTCGAGTTATTCTCGATCAAATTTTCAAGTTTGGAGGCCCGTATCACCGGCCCCGGCTGTGGGATCGGGAAGACGGCGTTGGATAGGGGCCCTGGAGGTCTAATATTTCCCGAGTTTGGTGGAGTTTTTCCTCGACTGGGTCGAGTTATTCTCGTCAAATTTTCAAGTTTGGAGGCCCGTATCACCGGCCCCGAGGCTGTGGGATCGGGGAAGGCGTCGTGGATAGGGGCCGTGGAGGTGTAATTTTGACCCGAGTTTGGTGGAGTTTTTCCTCGAGTGGGCGAGTTATTCCCGGTCAAATTTTCAAGTTTGGAGGCCCGTATCTCCGGCCCCGAGGGGCTTTGGGCTCGGGAAGGCGGCGTTGGATAGGGGCCGTGGAGGTGTAATTTTGACCCGAGTTTGGTGGAGGTTGCCCTCGAGTTGGTTGAGTTATTGCGGTCAAAATTTGAACTTTGGAGCTCTATCTCCGGCCCCGGATGACTTTGGCTAGGGAAGGCGGCGTTGGATAGGGGCCGTGGAGGTGTAATTTTGACCCGAGTTTGGTGAGGTTGCCCTCGAGTTGGTTGAGTTATTCGGTCAAATTTTCAACTTTGGGGGCTCTATCTCCGGCCCCGGATGACTTTGGCTGGGGAAGGCGGCGTTGGATAGGGGCCGTGGAGGTCTAATTTTGACCGAGTTTGGTGGGTTGCCCTCGAGTTGGTTGAGTTATTCCGGTCAAAATTTGAACTTTGGGGGCTCTATCTCCGGCCCCGGATGACTTTAGCTAGAGGAAGGCGGCGTTGGATAGGGGCCGTGGAGGTGTAATTTTGACCCGAGTTTGGTAGAGTTGCCCTCGAGTTGGTTGAGTTATTGCCGGTCAAAATTTGAACTTTGGGGGCTCTATCTCCGGCCCCGGATGACTTTGGCTAGGGAAGGCGGCGTTGGATAGGGGCCGTGGAGGTGTAATTTTGACCCGAGATTGGTGGAGGTTGCCCTCGAGTTGGTTGAGTTATTGATCATGTCGGCCTCCAGGATGAACAGTGCCACAGTTGTTTTTCTTAGTTCGGTTGAGAAAGCAAATGAGGTAGTTGAGACTGGTATAGTTGTTGATAACCTTTTACTCCTGTACTCCCTCTTTCTACGCTATCTAAGAAAGTGTTGTTGTCTAATGTCCCGCCTTTTGTAAGCGATGAAACTTTGGTGAGAATTATGTCA
>NW_026704896.1:0-16945 GCF_012432095.1 Onychostoma macrolepis
TCCGTAGTCAGGCAGCGTTATCCATTCGCCACTGGCCCACCGGTCAGAGGTTCTCGTGCTTGCACCAGTCTAGTCCGATTTGGACGTGAAAGAGGCCTGTATTGTTATTTGTTGTTCTCATGATATCAAGAGAGGCATCGACCAGCCTTTCCCTATTAGTGTAGTGGATAGGATTGACGCTCTCACCGCCCGGCCGGGTTCGAATCGGTCACGGAATGCTCTTTTGCTTTCGGCGGTGGACCGTGAAATCAAGCTCTGCTTATTGTTTGAGAAGCCAGGCCCAAAACCTGGTGGGCAGCGTAAAATGCCCTCCTTCGAGCTGGAGTCGAACCAGCGACCTAAGGATTTCAACACTCCTCCTACAGTCCTCCGCTCTACCAGCTGAGCTATCGAAGGGACAGAGCAAGGGGATCGAACCTATCAGGTTTCTGTAGCTCAATAGCTGCCCAAAAAGCTTCCGCCGCGGTAAGACATGCTGGCGGTCGAGAAGGAAGCAAACACAAGCCTGCTTTCCCATGCCAAGAGTCGAACCAGGGCAGCCTGGGAGAAAACCAGTAATCCTGAGCAGCTAGACCGAGGCCTGTATTGTTACTCGTTGTTCTCGTGCTATCAAGCGGCAAGCAGCCTTTCCCTGGTGGTCTAGTGGTTGGGATTGGCGCTCTCACCGCCGCGGCCGGGTTCGATTCGGTCAGGAATGTTCTTTTGCTTTCGGCGGTGGACCGTGAAATCAAGCTCTGCTTGTTGTTTGAGAAGGCAGGCCCAAAAAAACAGCTGGGGGCTCCTACAGTCCTCCGCTCTTCCAGCTAAGCCATCGAAGGGACGGAGCAGGGGGGGGGTAGAACCTATGAGGTTTTTGTAGCTCAACTGCTGCCCAAAAAAGCTTGCGCCGTGGTAAGACACGCTTTCCGTTAGAGGAGGAAGCAAGAGGAGCCTGCTTTCCCATGCCAAGAGTCGAACCAGGGCAGCCTGGGAGAAAACCAGTAATCCTGATCGCTAGACCATATGGGAACTGCTGAGAATGAGGCATGGGCTTCTGGGTCACTTTTCATGTGTGTGGCCGGTGTGAGGCCAGGGTTGTGTAGCGACCTATGCCTTTTGATGTCTGACTTTATCAATGTGAGATTAATTTAGCAAGACGAGAATTGCCCAAAGGGATCCTGTGATCGCTGAACAGATACAGTAAACTGGTCGTTAAAGTCCCTTTCAGGTGAAAATACACACATCAAGCATTATAAAGCATACTTGGTATTGCATGGTAACCGTTATCTTGAGGAAAAACAGACTATCGTCGGTCTGTCAAGGTACTAAAATGAGAAATCGAGCCAGCCAGGAGTCGAACCTAGAATCTTCTGATCCGTGGTCAGGCGCGTTATCCATTGCGCCACTGGCCCACGGTCAGAGGTTCTCGTGCTTGCACCAGTCTAGTCCGATTTGGACGTGAAAGAGGCCTGTATTGTTGTTGTTGTTCTCATGATATCAAGAGAGAGGCATGCGACCAGCCTTTCCCTATTAGTGTAGTGGATAGGATTCGGCGCTCTCACCGCGCGGCCTGGGTTGAATCCCGGTCACGGAATGCTCTTTTGCTTTCGGTGGACCGTGAAATCAAGCTCTGCTTATTGTTTGAGAAGCCAGGCCCAAAACCTGGTGGGCAGCGTAAAATGCCCTCCTTCGAGCTGGAGTCGAACCAGCGACCTAAGTTTCAACACTCCTCCTACAGTCCTCCGCTCTACCAGCTGAGCTATCGAAGGGACAGAGCAAGGGGATCGAACCTATCAGGTTTCTGTAGCTCAATAGCTGCCCAAAAAGCTTCCGCCGCAGTAAGGCGTGCTGGCGGTCGAGAAGGAAGCAAACACAAGCCTGCTTTCCCATGCCAAGAGTCGAACCAGGGCAGCCTGGGAGAAAACCAGTAATCCTGAGCAGCTAGACCGAGGCCTGTATTGTTACTCGTTGTTCTCGTGCTATCAAGCGGCAAGCAGCCTTTCCCTGGTGGTCTAGTGGTTAGGATTGGCGCTCTCACCGCCGCGGCCGGGTTCGATTCGGTCAGGAATGTTCTTTTGCTTTCCGACGGCGGACCGTGAAATCAAGCTCTGCTTGTTGTTTGAGAAGGCAGGCCCAAAAACAGCTGGGGGCTCCTACAGTCCTCCGCTCTTCCAGCTAAGCCATCGAAGGGGCCGGAGCAGGGGGGTAGAACCTATGAGGTTTTGTAGCTCAACTGCTGCCCAAAAAGCTTGCGCCGTAGTAAGACACGCTTTCCGTTAGAGGAGGAAGCAAAGAGGAGCCTGCTTTCCCATACCGGAGTCGAACCGGGCCGCCTGGGTGAAAACCAGGAATCCTGACCGCTAGACCATATGGGAACTGCTGAGAATGAGGCATGGGCTTCTGGGTCACTTTTCATGTGTGTGGCGGTGTGAGGCCAGGGTTGTGTAGCGACCTATGCCTTTTGATGTCTGACTTTATCAATGTGAGATTAATTTAGCAAGGCGAAATTGCCCAAAGGGATCCTGTGATCGCTGAACAGATACAGTAAACTGGTCGTTAAAGTCCCTTTCAGGTGAAAATACACATCAAGCATTATAAAGCATACTTGGTATTGCATGGTAACCGTTATCTTGAGGAAAAACAGACTATCGTCGGTCTGTCAAGGTACTAAAATGAGAAATCGAGCCAGCCAGAGTCGAACCTAGAATCTTCTGATCCGTGGTCAGGCGCGTTATCCATTGCGCCACTGGCCCACGGTCAGAGGTTCTCGTGCTTGCACCAGTCTAGTCGATTTGGACGTGAAAGAGCCTGTATTGTTGTTGTTGTTCTCATGATATCAAGAGAGGCATGCGACCAGCCTTTCCCTATTAGTGTAGTGGATAGGATTCGGCGCTCTCACCGCCGCGGCCGGGTTCGAATCCCGGTCACGGAATGCTCTTTTGCTTTCGGTGGACCGTGAAATCAAGCTCTGCTTATTGTTTGAGAAGCCAGGCCCAAAACCTGGTGGGCAGCGTAAAATGCCCTCCTTGAGCTGGAGTCGAACCAGCGACCTAAGGATTTCCAACACTCCTCCTACAGTCCTCCGCTCTACCAGCTGAGCTATCGAAGGGACAGAGCAAGTGGATCGAACCTATCAGGTTTCTGTAGCTCAATAGCTGCCCAAAAAGCTTCCGCCGCAGTAAGACATGCTGGCGGTCGAGAAGGAAGCAAACACAAGCCTGCTTTCCCATGCCAAGAGTCGAACCAGGGCAGCCTGGGAGAAAACCAGTAATCCTGAGCAGCTAGACCGAGGCCTGTATTGTTACTCGTTGTTCTCGTGCTATCAAGCGGCAAGCAGCCTTTCCCTGGTGGTCTAGTGGTTAGGATTCGGCGCTCTCACCGCCGCGGCCGGGTTCGATTCGGTCAGGGAATGTTCTTTTGCTTTCGACGGCGGACCGTGAAATCAAGCTCTGCTTGTTGTTTGAGAAGGCAGGCCCAAAAACAGCTGGGGGCTCCTACAGTCCTCCGCTCTTCCAGCTAAGCCATCGAAGGGGCCGGAGCAGGGGGTAGAACCTATGAGGTTTTGTAGCTCAACTGCTGCCCAAAAAGCTTGCGCCGTAGTAAGACACGCTTTCCGTTAGAGGAGGAAGCAAAGAGGAGCCTGCTTTCCCATGCCGGGAGTCGAACCGGGCCGCCTGGGTGAAAACCAGGAATCCTGACCGCTAGACCATATGGGAACTGCTGAGAATGAGGCATGGGCTTCTGGGTCACTTTTCATGTGTGTGGCGGTGTGAGGCCAGGGTTGTGTAGCGACCTATGCCTTTTGATGTCTGACTTTATCAATGTGAGATTAATTTAGCAAGGCGAGAATTGCCCAAAGGGATCCTGTGATCGCTGAACAGATACAGTAAACTGGTCGTTAAAGTCCCTTTCAGGTGAAAATACACACATCAAGCATTATAAAGCATACTTGGTATTGCATGGTAACCGTTATCTTGAGGAAAAACAGACTATCGTCGGTCTGTCAAGGTACTAAAATGAAATCGAGCCAGCCAGGAGTCGAACCTAGAATCTTCTGATCCGTAGTCAGGCGCGTTATCCATTCGCCACTGGCCCACGGTCAGAGGTTCTCGTGCTTGCACCAGTCTAGTCCGATTTGGACGTGAAAGAGGCCTGTATTGTTATTTGTTGTTCTCATGCTATCAAGAGAGGCATGCGACCAGCCTTTCCCTATTAGTGTAGTGGATAGGATTCGGCGCTCTCACCGCCGCGGCCGGGTTCGAATCCGGTCACGGAATGCTCTTTTGCTTTCGGCGGTGGACCGTGAAATCAAGCTCTGCTTATTGTTTGAGAAGCCAGGCCCAAAACCTGGTGGGCACGCGTAAAATGCCCTCCTTGAGCTGGAGTCGAACCAGCGACCTAAGGATTTCAACACTCCTCCTACAGTCCTCCGCTCTACCAGCTGAGCTATCGAAGGGACAGAGCAAGGGGATCGAACCTATCAGGTTTCTGTAGCTCAATAGCTGCCCAAAAAGCTTCCGCCGCAGTAAGGCGTGCTGGCGGTCGAGAAGGAAGCAAACACAAGCCTGCTTTCCCATGCCAAGAGTCGAACCAGGGCAGCCTGGGAGAAAACCAGTAATCCTGAGCAGCTAGACCGAGGCCTGTATTGTTACTCGTTGTTCTCGTGCTATCAAGCGGCAAGCAGCCTTTCCCTGGTGGTCTAGTGGTTAGGATTGGCGCTCTCACCGCGGCCGGGTTCGATTCGGTCAGGAATGTTCTTTTGCTTTCGGCGGTGGACCGTGAAATCAAGCTCTGCTTGTTGTTTGAGAAGGCAGGCCCAAAAACAGCTGGGGGCTCCTACAGTCCTCCGCTCTTCCAGCTAAGCCATCGAAGGGACGGAGCAGGGGGGTAGAACCTATGAGGTTTTGTAGCTCAACTGCTGCCCAAAAAGCTTGCGCCGTGGTAAGACACGCTTTCCGTTAGAGGAGGAAGCAAAGAGGAGCCTGCTTTCCCATACCGGGAGTCGAACCCGGGCCGCCTGGGTGAAAACCAGGAATCCTGACCGCTAGACCATATGGGAACTGCTGAGAATGAGGCATGGGCTTCTGGGTCACTTTTCATGTGTGTGGCGGTGTGAGGCCAGGGTTGTGTAGCGACCTATGCCTTTTGATGTCTGACTTTATCAATGTGAGATTAATTTAGCAAGGCGAGAATTGCCCAAAGGGATCCTGTGATCGCTGAACAGATACAGTAAACTGGTCGTTAAAGTCCCTTTCAGGTGAAAATACACACATCAAGCATTATAAAGCATACTTGGTATTGCATGGTAACCGTTATCTTGAGGAAAAACAGACTATCGTCGGTCTGTCAAGGTACTAAAATGAAATCGAGCCAGCCAGGAGTCGAACCTAGAATCTTCTGATCCGTGGTCAGGCGCGTTATCCATTCGCCACTGGCCCACGGTCAGAGGTTCTCGTGCTTGCACCAGTCTAGTCCGATTTGGACGTGAAAGAGGCCTGTATTGTTGTTGTTGTTCTCATGCTATCAAGAGAGGCATGCGACCAGCCTTTCCTATTAGTGTAGTGGATAGGATTCGGCGCTCTCACCGCGCGGCCGGGTTGAATCCCGGTCACGGAATGCTCTTTTGCTTTCGGTGGACCGTGAAATCAAGCTCTGCTTATTGTTTGAGAAGCCAGGCCCAAAACCTGGTGGGCACGCGTAAAATGCCATCCTTGAGCTGGAGTCGAACCAGCGACCTAAGGATTTCAACACTCCTCCTACAGTCCTCCGCTCTACCAGCTGAGCTATCGAAGGGACAGAGCAAGGGGATCGAACCTATCAGGTTTCTGTGGCTCAATAGCTGCCCAAAAAGCTTCCGCCGCAGTAAGACATGCTGGCGGTCGAGAAGGAAGCAAACACAAGCCTGCTTTCCCATGCCAAGAGTCGAACCAGGGCAGCCTGGGAGAAAACCAGTAATCCTGAGCAGCTAGACCGAGGCCTGTATTGTTACTCGTTGTTCTCGTGCTATCAAGCGGCAAGCAGCCTTTCCTGGTGGTCTAGTGGTTAGGATTCGGCGCTCTCACCGCGCGGCCGGGTTCGATTCGGTCAGGAATGTTCTTTTGCTTTCGGCGGTGGACCGTGAAATCAAGCTCTGCTTGTTGTTTGAGAAGGCAGGCCCAAAAACAGCTGGGGGCTCCTACAGTCCTCCGCTCTTCCAGCTAAGCCATCGAAGGGACGGAGCAGGGGGGTAGAACCTATGAGGTTTTGTAGCTCAACTGCTGCCCAAAAAGCTTGCGCCGTGGTAAGACACGCTTTCCGTTAGAGGAGGAAGCAAAGAGGAGCCTGCTTTCCCATACCGGAGTCGAACCCGGGCCGCCTGGGTGAAAACCAGGAATCCTGACCGCTAGACCATATGGGAACTGCTGAGAATGAGGCATGGGCTTCTGGGTCACTTTTCATGTGTGTGGCGGTGTGAGGCCAGGGTTGTGTAGCGACCTATGCCTTTTGATGTCTGACTTTATCAATGTGAGATTAATTTAGCAAGGCGAGAATTGCCCAAAGGGATCCTGTGATCGCTGAACAGATACAGTAAACTGGTCGTTAAAGTCCCTTTCAGGTGAAAATACACATCAAGCATTATAAAGCATACTTGGTATTGCATGGTAACCGTTATCTTGAGGAAAAACAGACTATCGTCGGTCTGTCAAGGTACTAAAATGAAATCGAGCCAGCCAGGAGTCGAACCTAGAATCTTCTGATCCGTGGTCAGGCAGCGTTATCCATTGCGCCACTGGCCCACGGTCAGAGGTTCTCGTGCTTGCACCAGTCTAGTCGATTTGGACGTGAAAGAGGCCTGTATTGTTGTTGTTGTTCTCATGATATCAAGAGAGGCATCGACCAGCCTTTCCCTATTAGTGTAGTGGATAGGATTGACGCTCTCACCGCGGCCGGGTTCGAATCGGTCACGGAATGCTCTTTTGCTTTCGGCGGTGGACCGTGAAATCAAGCTCTGCTTATTGTTTGAGAAGCCAGGCCCAAAACCTGGTGGGCACGCGTAAAATGCCATCCTTCGAGCTGGAGTCGAACCAGCGACCTAAGGATTTCCAACACTCCTCCTACAGTCCTCCGCTCTACCAGCTGAGCTATCGAAGGGACAGAGCAAGGGGATCGAACCTATCAGGTTTCTGTAGCTCAATAGCTGCCCAAAAAAGCTTCCGCCGCAGTAAGACATGCTGGCCGGTCGAGAAGGAAGCAAACACAAGCCTGCTTTCCCATGCCAAGAGTCGAACCAGGGCAGCCTGGGAGAAAACCAGTAATCCTGAGCAGCTAGACCGAGGCCTGTATTGTTACTCGTTGTTCTCGTGCTATCAAGCGGCAAGCAGCCTTTCCCTGGTGGTCTAGTGGTTGGGATTCGGCGCTCTCACCGCCGCGGCCGGGTTCGATTCGGTCAGGGAATGTTCTTTTGCTTTCCGACGGCGGACCGTGAAATCAAGCTCTGCTTGTTGTTTGAGAAGGCAGGCCCAAAAAAACAGCTGGGGGCTCCTACAGTCCTCCGCTCTTCCAGCTAAGCCATCGAAGGGACAGAGCAGGGGGTAGAACCTATGAGGTTTTTGTAGCTCAACTGCTGCCCAAAAAAGCTTGCGCCGTGGTAAGACACGCTTTCCGTTAGAGGAGGAAGCAAGAGGAGCCTGCTTTCCCATGCCGGGAGTCGAACCGGGCCGCCTGGGTGAAAACCAGGAATCCTGACCGCTAGACCATATGGGAACTGCTGAGAATGAGGCATGGGCTTCTGGGTCACTTTTCATGTGTGTGGCCGGTGTGAGGCCAGGGTTGTGTAGCGACCTATGCCTTTTGATGTCTGACTTTATCAATGTGAGATTAATTTAGCAAGGCGAAATTGCCCAAAGGGATCCTGTGATCGCTGAACAGATACAGTAAACTGGTCGTTAAAGTCCCTTTCAGGTGAAAATACACATCAAGCATTATAAAGCATACTTGGTATTGCATGGTAACCGTTATCTTGAGGAAAAACAGACTATCGTCGGTCTGTCAAGGTACTAAAATGAAATCGAGCCAGCCAGGAGTCGAACCTAGAATCTTCTGATCCGTAGTCAGGCGCGTTATCCATTCGCCACTGGCCCACGGTCAGAGGTTCTCGTGCTTGCACCAGTCTAGTCGATTTGGACGTGAAAGAGCCTGTATTGTTGTTGTTGTTCTCATGATATCAAGAGAGAGGCATGCGACCAGCCTTTCCTATTAGTGTAGTGGATAGGATTCGACGCTCTCACCGCCGCGGCCGGGTTCGAATCCGGTCACGGAATGCTCTTTTGCTTTCGGTGGACCGTGAAATCAAGCTCTGCTTATTGTTTGAGAAGCCAGGCCCAAAACCTGGTGGGCACGCGTAAAATGCCCTCCTTCGAGCTGGAGTCGAACCAGCGACCTAAGTTTCCAACACTCCTCCTACAGTCCTCCGCTCTACCAGCTGAGCTATCGAAGGGACAGAGCAAGTGGATCGAACCTATCAGGTTTCTGTAGCTCAATAGCTGCCCAAAAAGCTTCCGCCGCGGTAAGACATGCTGGCGGTCGAGAAGGAAGCAAACACAAGCCTGCTTTCCCATGCCAAGAGTCGAACCAGGGCAGCCTGGGAGAAAACCAGTAATCCTGAGCAGCTAGACCGAGGCCTGTATTGTTACTCGTTGTTCTCGTGCTATCAAGCGGCAAGCAGCCTTTCCCTGGTGGTCTAGTGGTTAGGATTGACGCTCTCACCGCCGCGGCCGGGTTCGATTCGGTCAGGGAATGTTCTTTTGCTTTCGACGGCGGACCGTGAAATCAAGCTCTGCTTGTTGTTTGAAAGGCAGGCCCAAAAACAGCTGGGGGCTCCTACAGTCCTCCGCTCTTCCAGCTAAGCCATCGAAGGGACGGAGCAGGGGGGTAGAACCTATGAGGTTTTGTAGCTCAACTGCTGCCCAAAAAGCTTGCGCCGTGGTAAGACACGCTTTCCGTTAGAGGAGGAAGCAAAGAGCCTGCTTTCCCATGCCAAGAGTCGAACCAGGGCAGCCTGGGTGAAAACCAGGAATCCTGACCGCTAGACCATATGGGAACTGCTGAGAATGAGGCATGGGCTTCTGGGTCACTTTTCATGTGTGTGGCGGTGTGAGGCCAGGGTTGTGTAGCGACCTATGCCTTTTGATGTCTGACTTTATCAATGTGAGATTAATTTAGCAAGGCGAAATTGCCCAAAGGGATCCTGTGATCGCTGAACAGATACAGTAAACTGGTCGTTAAAGTCCCTTTCAGGTGAAAATACACACATCAAGCATTATAAAGCATACTTGGTATTGCATGGTAACCGTTATCTTGAGGAAAAACAGACTATCGTCGGTCTGTCAAGGTACTAAAATGAAATCGAGCCAGCCAGGAGTCGAACCTAGAATCTTCTGATCCGTAGTCAGGCGCGTTATCCATTCGCCACTGGCCCACCGGTCAGAGGTTCTCGTGCTTGCACCAGTCTAGTCCGATTTGGACGTGAAAGAGGCCTGTATTGTTGTTGTTGTTCTCATGCTATCAAGAGAGGCATCGACCAGCCTTTCCCTATTAGTGTAGTGGATAGGATTGACGCTCTCACCGCGGCCGGGTTCGAATCCGGTCACGGAATGCTCTTTTGCTTTCCGGTGGACCGTGAAATCAAGCTCTGCTTATTGTTTGAGAAGCCAGGCCCAAAACCTGGTGGGCAGCGTAAAATGCCCTCCTTGAGCTGGAGTCGAACCAGCGACCTAAGGATTTCAACACTCCTCCTACAGTCCTCCGCTCTACCAGCTGAGCTATCGAAGGGACAGAGCAAGGGGATCGAACCTATCAGGTTTCTGTAGCTCAATAGCTGCCCAAAAAGCTTCCGCCGCAGTAAGACATGCTGGCGGTCGAGAAGGAAGCAAACACAAGCCTGCTTTCCCATGCCAAGAGTCGAACCAGGGCAGCCTGGGAGAAAACCAGTAATCCTGAGCTAGACCGAGGCCTGTATTGTTACTCGTTGTTCTCGTGCTATCAAGCGGCAAGCAGCCTTTCCCTGGTGGTCTAGTGGTTGGGATTCGGCGCTCTCACCGCCCGCGGCCGGGTTCGATTCGGTCAGGGAATGTTCTTTTAACTTTCGACGGCGGACCGTGAAATCAAGCTCTGCTTGTTGTTTGAGAAGGCAGGCCCAAAAACAGCTGGGGGCTCCTACAGTCCTCCGCTCTTCCAGCTAAGCCATCGAAGGGACGGAGCAGGGGGTAGAACCTATGAGGTTTTGTAGCTCAACTGCTGCCCAAAAAGCTTGCGCCGTGGTAAGACACGCTTTCCGTTAGAGGAGGAAGCAAGAGGAGCCTGCTTTCCCATGCCGGAGTCGAACCCGGGCCGCCTGGGTGAAAACCAGGAATCCTGACCGCTAGACCATATGGGAACTGCTGAGAATGAGGCATGGGCTTCTGGGTCACTTTTCATGTGTGTGGCGGTGTGAGGCCAGGGTTGTGTAGCGACCTATGCCTTTTGATGTCTGACTTTATCAATGTGAGATTAATTTAGCAAGGCGAGAATTGCCCAAAGGGATCCTGTGATCGCTGAACAGATACAGTAAACTGGTCGTTAAAGTCCCTTTCAGGTGAAAATACACATCAAGCATTATAAAGCATACTTGGTATTGCATGGTAACCGTTATCTTGAGGAAAAACAGACTATCGTCGGTCTGTCAAGGTACTAAAATGAAATCGAGCCAGCCAGGAGTCGAACCTAGAATCTTCTGATCCGTGGTCAGGCAGCGTTATCCATTCGCCACTGGCCCACCGGTCAGAGGTTCTCGTGCTTGCACCAGTCTAGTCCGATTTGGACGTGAAAGAGGCCTGTATTGTTGTTGTTGTTCTCATGATATCAAGAGAGGCATGCGACCAGCCTTTCCCTATTAGTGTAGTGGATAGGATTCGGCGCTCTCACCGCGCGGCCGGGTTCGAATCCCGGTCACGGAATGCTCTTTTGCTTTCGGTGGACCGTGAAATCAAGCTCTGCTTATTGTTTGAGAAGCCAGGCCCAAAACCTGGTGGGCAGCGTAAAATGCCCTCCTTGAGCTGGAGTCGAACCAGCGACCTAAGTTTCCAACACTCCTCCTACAGTCCTCCGCTCTACCAGCTGAGCTATCGAAGGGACAGAGCAAGTGGATCGAACCTATCAGGTTTCTGTAGCTCAATAGCTGCCCAAAAAGCTTCCGCCGCAGTAAGGCGTGCTGGCGGTCGAGAAGGAAGCAAACACAAGCCTGCTTTCCCATGCCAAGAGTCGAACCAGGGCAGCCTGGGAGAAAACCAGTAATCCTGAGCAGCTAGACCGAGGCCTGTATTGTTACTCGTTGTTCTCGTGCTATCAAGCGGCAAGCAGCCTTTCCCTGGTGGTCTAGTGGTTGGGATTGGCGCTCTCACCGCCCGCGGCCGGGTTCGATTCGGTCAGGAATGTTCTTTTGCTTTCGGCGGTGGACCGTGAAATCAAGCTCTGCTTGTTGTTTGAGAAGCCAGGCCCAAAACCTGGTGGGCGCGTAAAATGCCCTCCTTGAGCTGGAGTCGAACCAGCGACCTAAGTTTCAACACTCCTCCTACAGTCCTCCGCTCTTCCAGCTAAGCCATCGAAGGGACGGAGCAGGGGGTAGAACCTATGAGGTTTTGTAGCTCAACTGCTGCCCAAAAAGCTTGCGCCGTGGTAAGACACGCTCTCCGTTAGAGGAGGAAGCAAAGAGCCTGCTTTCCCATGCCAAGAGTCGAACCAGGGCAGCCTGGGTGAAAACCAGGAATCCTGACCGCTAGACCATATGGGAACTGCTGAGAATGAGGCATGGGCTTCTGGGTCACTTTTCATGTGTGTGGCGGTGTGAGGCCAGGGTTGTGTAGCGACCTATGCCTTTTGATGTCTGACTTTATCAATGTGAGATTAATTTAGCAAGGCGAAATTGCCCAAAGGGATCCTGTGATCGCTGAACAGATACAGTAAACTGGTCGTTAAAGTCCCTTTCAGGTGAAAATACACATCAAGCATTATAAAGCATACTTGGTATTGCATGGTAACCGTTATCTTGAGGAAAAACAGACTATCGTCGGTCTGTCAAGGTACTAAAATGAGAAATCGAGCCAGCCAGGGTCGAACCTAGAATCTTCTGATCCGTAGTCAGGCAGCGTTATCCATTCGCCACTGGCCCACGGTCAGAGGTTCTCGTGCTTGCACCAGTCTAGTCCGATTTGGACGTGAAAGAGGCCTGTATTGTTGTTGTTGTTCTCATGCTATCAAGAGAGGCATGCGACCAGCCTTTCCCTATTAGTGTAGTGGATAGGATTGACGCTCTCACCGCGCGGCCGGGTTCGAATCCCGGTCACGGAATGCTCTTTTGCTTTCGGTGGACCGTGAAATCAAGCTCTGCTTATTGTTTGAGAAGCCAGGCCCAAAACCTGGTGGGCAGCGTAAAATGCCCTCCTTGAGCTGGAGTCGAACCAGCGACCTAAGGATTTCAACACTCCTCCTACAGTCCTCCGCTCTACCAGCTGAGCTATCGAAGGGACAGAGCAAGGGGATCGAACCTATCAGGTTTCTGTAGCTCAATAGCTGCCCAAAAAGCTTCCGCCGCAGTAAGGCGTGCTGGCGGTCGAGAAGGAAGCAAACACAAGCCTGCTTTCCCATGCCAAGAGTCGAACCAGGGCAGCCTGGGAAAACCAGTAATCCTGAGCAGCTAGACCGAGGCCTGTATTGTTACTCGTTGTTCTCGTGCTATCAAGCGGCAAGCAGCCTTTCCCTGGTGGTCTAGTGGTTAGGATTGGCGCTCTCACCGCCCGCGGCCGGGTTCGATTCGGTCAGGGAATGTTCTTTTGCTTTCGGCGGTGGACCGTGAAATCAAGCTCTGCTTGTTGTTTGAGAAGGCAGGCCCAAAAAAACAGCTGGGGGCTCCTACAGTCCTCCGCTCTTCCAGCTAAGCCATCGAAGGGGCCGGAGCAGGGGGTAGAACCTATGAGGTTTTGTAGCTCAACTGCTGCCCAAAAAGCTTGCGCCGTGGTAAGACACGCTTTCCGTTAGAGGAGGAAGCAAGAGGAGCCTGCTTTCCCATGCCAAGAGTCGAACCAGGGCAGCCTGGGTGAAAACCAGGAATCCTGACCGCTAGACCATATGGGAACTGCTGAGAATGAGGCATGGGCTTCTGGGTCACTTTTCATGTGTGTGGCGGTGTGAGGCCAGGGTTGTGTAGCGACCTATGCCTTTTGATGTCTGACTTTATCAATGTGAGATTAATTTAGCAAGGCGAGAATTGCCCAAAGGGATCCTGTGATCGCTGAACAGATACAGTAAACTGGTCGTTAAAGTCCCTTTCAGGTGAAAATACACACATCAAGCATTATAAAGCATACTTGGTATTGCATGGTAACCGTTATCTTGAGGAAAAACAGACTATCGTCGGTCTGTCAAGGTACTAAAATGAGAAATCGAGCCAGCCAGGAGTCGAACCTAGAATCTTCTGATCCGTAGTCAGGCAGCGTTATCCATTGCGCCACTGGCCCACGGTCAGAGGTTCTCGTGCTTGCACCAGTCTAGTCGATTTGGACGTGAAAGAGGCCTGTATTGTTGTTGTTGTTCTCATGATATCAAGAGAGGCATGCGACCAGCCTTTCCTATTAGTGTAGTGGATAGGATTCGACGCTCTCACCGCGCGGCCGGGTTGAATCGGTCACGGAATGCTCTTTTGCTTTCGGCGGTGGACCGTGAAATCAAGCTCTGCTTATTGTTTGAGAAGCCAGGCCCAAAACCTGGTGGGCACGCGTAAAATGCCCTCCTTGAGCTGGAGTCGAACCAGCGACCTAAGTTTCCAACACTCCTCCTACAGTCCTCCGCTCTACCAGCTGAGCTATCGAAGGGACAGAGCAAGTGGATCGAACCTATCAGGTTTCTGTGGCTCAATAGCTGCCCAAAAAGCTTCCGCCGCAGTAAGACATGCTGGCGGTCGAGAAGGAAGCAAACACAAGCCTGCTTTCCCATGCCAAGAGTCGAACCAGGGCAGCCTGGGAGAAAACCAGTAATCCTGAGCAGCTAGACCGAGGCCTGTATTGTTACTCGTTGTTCTCGTGCTATCAAGCGGCAAGCAGCCTTTCCTGGTGGTCTAGTGGTTAGGATTCGGCGCTCTCACCGCCGCGGCCGGGTTCGATTCGGTCAGGGAATGTTCTTTTGCTTTCCGGCGGACCGTGAAATCAAGCTCTGCTTGTTGTTTGAGAAGGCAGGCCCAAAAACAGCTGGGGGCTCCTACAGTCCTCCGCTCTTCCAGCTAAGCCATCGAAGGGACGGAGCAGGGGGTAGAACCTATGAGGTTTTGTAGCTCAACTGCTGCCCAAAAAGCTTGCGCCGTAGTAAGACACGCTTTCCGTTAGAGGAGGAAGCAAAGAGCCTGCTTTCCCATACCGGGAGTCGAACCCGGGCCGCCTGGGTGAAAACCAGGAATCCTGACCGCTAGACCATATGGGAACTGCTGAGAATGAGGCATGGGCTTCTGGGTCACTTTTCATGTGTGTGGCGGTGTGAGGCCAGGGTTGTGTAGCGACCTATGCCTTTTGATGTCTGACTTTATCAATGTGAGATTAATTTAGCAAGGCGAGAATTGCCCAAAGGGATCCTGTGATCGCTGAACAGATACAGTAAACTGGTCGTTAAAGTCCCTTTCAGGTGAAAATACACACATCAAGCATTATAAAGCATACTTGGTATTGCATGGTAACCGTTATCTTGAGGAAAAACAGACTATCGTCGGTCTGTCAAGGTACTAAAATGAAATCGAGCCAGCCAGGGTCGAACCTAGAATCTTCTGATCCGTGGTCAGGCAGCGTTATCCATTGCGCCACTGGCCCACCGGTCAGAGGTTCTCGTGCTTACACCAGTCTAGTCCGATTTGGACGTGAAAGAGGCCTGTATTGTTGTTGTTGTTCTCATGATATCAAGAGAGGCATCGACCAGCCTTTCCTATTAGTGTAGTGGATAGGATTGACGCTCTCACCGCGCGGCCTGGGTTCGAATCGGTCACGGAATGCTCTTTTGCTTTCGGTGGACCGTGAAATCAAGCTCTGCTTATTGTTTGAGAAGCCAGGCCCAAAACCTGGTGGGCACGCGTAAAATGCCATCCTTGAGCTGGAGTCGAACCAGCGACCTAAGTTTCAACACTCCTCCTACAGTCCTCCGCTCTACCAGCTGAGCTATCGAAGGGACAGAGCAAGGGGATCGAACCTATCAGGTTTCTGTAGCTCAATAGCTGCCCAAAAAGCTTCCGCCGCAGTAAGACATGCTGGCCGGTCGAGAAGGGAAGCAAACACAAGCCTGCTTTCCCATGCCAAGAGTCGAACCAGGGCAGCCTGGGAGAAAACCAGTAATCCTGAGCAGCTAGACCGAGGCCTGTATTGTTACTCGTTGTTCTCGTGCTATCAAGCGGCAAGCAGCCTTTCCCTGGTGGTCTAGTGGTTAGGATTGGCGCTCTCACCGCCGCGGCCGGGTTCGATTCGGTCAGGGAATGTTCTTTTGCTTTCCGACGGCGGACCGTGAAATCAAGCTCTGCTTGTTGTTTGAGAAGGCAGGCCCAAAAAAACAGCTGGGGGCTCCTACAGTCCTCCGCTCTTCCAGCTAAGCCATCGAAGGGACGGAGCAGGGGGGGGGTAGAACCTATGAGGTTTTTGTAGCTCAACTGCTGCCCAAAAAAGCTTGCGCCGTAGTAAGACACGCTTTCCGTTAGAGGAGGGAAGCAAAGAGGAGCCTGCTTTCCCATACCGGGAGTCGAACCCGGGCCGCCTGGGTGAAAACCAGGAATCCTGACCGCTAGACCATATGGGAACTGCTGAGAATGAGGCATGGGCTTCTGGGTCACTTTTCATGTGTGTGGCCGGTGTGAGGCCAGGGTTGTGTAGCGACCTATGCCTTTTGATGTCTGACTTTATCAATGTGAGATTAATTTAGCAAGGCGAAATTGCCCAAAGGGATCCTGTGATCGCTGAACAGATACAGTAAACTGGTCGTTAAAGTCCCTTTCAGGTGAAAATACACACATCAAGCATTATAAAGCATACTTGGTATTGCATGGTAACCGTTATCTTGAGGAAAAACAGACTATCGTCGGTCTGTCAAGGTACTAAAATGAAATCGAGCCAGCCAGGGTCGAACCTAGAATCTTCTGATCCGTGGTCAGGCAGCGTTATCCATTGCGCCACTGGCCCTCCGGTCAGAGGTTCTCGTGCTTGCACCAGTCTAGTCCGATTTGGACGTGAAAGAGCCTGTATTGTTGTTGTTCTCATGCTATCAAGAGAGGCATCGACCAGCCTTTCCTATTAGTGTAGTGGATAGGATTCGGCGCTCTCACCGCGCGGCCGGGTTCGAATCGGTCACGGAATGCTCTTTTTGCTTTCGGTGGACCGTGAAATCAAGCTCTGCTTGTTGTTTGAGAAGGCAGGCCCAAAAAAACAGCTGGGGGCTCCTACAGTCCTCCGCTCTACCAGCTGAGCTATCGAAGGGACAGAGCAAGGGGATCGAACCTATCAGGTTTCTGTAGCTCAATAGCTGCCCAAAAAGCTTGCGCCGTAGTAAGACACGCTTTCCGTTAGAGGAGGAAGCAAAGAGGAGCCTGCTTTCCCATACCGAGTCGAACCAGCGACCTAAGGATTTCCAACACTCCTCCTACAGTCCTCCGCTCTTCCAGCTAAGCCATCGAAGGGACAGAGCAAGGGGATCGAACCTATCAGGTTTCTGTAGCTCAATAGCTGCCCAAAAAGCTTGCGCCGTGGTAAGACACGCTTTCCGTTAGAGGAGGAAGCAAAGAGCCTGCTTTCCCATGCCAAGAGTCGAACCAGGGCAGCCTGGGAGAAAACCAGTAATCCTGAGCAGCTAGACCGAGGCCTGTATTGTTATTTGTTGTTCTCATGATATCAAGAGAGGCATCGACCAGCCTTTCCTATTAGTGTAGTGGATAGGA
>NW_026704897.1:0-7500 GCF_012432095.1 Onychostoma macrolepis
TGGCATGAAAATGACATGAATAGGTTCCACTGAGCGCAGAGTACAGTAGATGTGTTTTCACCAACAATATTGCACAAATTTGGTGTCCACGGAAGCATTATGTAGGGCCGCTGAATAAATTGGAAATGGACGTTTTCACATGAAGAAATGTCCATTTCAATTTATTCAGCGGCCCTACATAGTGCTTCCGTGACATTCATTTTATGCAAATTTTACAGTATTATGGCATGAAAATGACATGAATGGGTTCCACTGAGCGTGCTGAGTACAGTAGTGGTGTTTTCACCAACAATATTGCACAAATTTGGTGTCCACGGAAGCATTATTTAGGCGCTGAATAAATTGGAAATGGACGTTTTCATGAAGAAATGTCTATTTCCAATTTATTCAGCGGCCCTACATAATGCTTCCGTGGACATTCATTATGCAAATTTTACAGTATTATGGCATGAAAATGACATGAATGGGTTCCACTGAGCGTGCTGAGTACAGTAGAGGTGTTTTCACCAACAATATTGCACAAATTTAGGTGTCCACGGAAGCATTATGTAGGGTGCGCTGAATAAATTGGAAATGGACGTTTTGCATGAAGAAATGTCCATTTCAATTTATTCAGTGGGCCCTACATAATGCTTCCGTGACATTCATTTTATGCAAAATAAGACATTTTATGTACTCTAATGTACATGGGGCTGCTGGGTGATGTTCCTGGGCACTAAACTGTAGGTATTACTCAGTTATATCATTGCAGTTATGAAATATGACTTTTACTATATCGCCCACGGAACACCTACGGAGGCACCGTTAAATAAGTTACAGGTGGTCATGCACCATATGTGGTGAAGTTCACCAAAATCCAACTCAAATTCCAACATAAGAAACAACAATTTTAATGCAAATTATACAGTATTATGGCATGAAAATGACATGAATGGGTTCCACAGTTCCACAGAGCGTGCTGAGTACAGTAGAGGTATTTTCACCAACAATATTGCACAAATTTATGTGTCCACGGAAGCATTATGTAGGGCCGCTGAATAAATTGGAAATGGACGTTTTCACATGAAGAAATGTCCATTTCCAATTTATTCAGCGGCCCTACATAGTGCTTCCGTGACATTCATTTTATGCAAATTTTACAGTATTATGGCATGAAAATGACATGAATAGGTTCCACTGAGCGTGCAGAGTACAGTAGATGTGTTTTCACCAACAATATTGCACAAATTTGGTGTCCACGGAAGCATTATGTAGGGCCGCTGAATAAATTGGAAATGGACGTTTTCACATGAAGAAATGTCCATTTCAATTTATTCAGCGGCCCTACATAGTGCTTCCGTGACATTCATTTTATGCAAATTGTACAGTATTATGGCATGAAAATGACATGAATGGGTTCCACTGAGCGTGCTGAGTACAGTAGAGGTGTTTTCACCAACAATATTGCACAAATTTACGTGTCCACGGAAGCATTATTTAGGCGCTGAATAAATTGGAAATGGACGTTTTCGCATGAAGAAATGTCCATTTCAATTTATTCAGTGGGCCCTACATAATGCTTCCGTGACATTCATTTTATGCAAAATAAGACATTTTATGTGCTCTAATGTACATGGGGCTGCTGGGTGATGTTCCTGGGCACTAAAATGTAGGTATTACACAGTTATATCATTGCAGTTATGAAATATGACTTTTACTATATCGTCCACGGAACACCTACGGAGGCACCGTCAAATAAGTTACAGGTGGTCATGCACCATATGTGGTGAAGTTCACAAAAATCCAACTCCAAATTCCAATATAAGAAACAACCATTTTTATGCAAATTGTACAGTATTATGGCATGAAAATTACATGAATGGGTTGAATGAATATTGCACAAATTTAGTGTCCACGGAAGCATTATGTAGGTCCCGCTGAATAAATTGAAATGGACGTTTTCACATGAAGAAATGTCCATTTCCAATTTATTCAGCGGGCCCTACATAATGCTTCCGTGGACATTCATTTTATGCAAATTTTACAGTATTATGGCATGAAAATGACATGAATGGGTTGAATGAATATTGCACAAATTTAGTGTCCACGGAAGCATTATGTAGGGTGCGCTGAATAAATTGGAAATGGACGTTTTACATGAAGAAATGTCCATTTCCAATTTATTCAGCTGGCCCTACATAGTGCTTCCGTGACATTCATTTTATGCAAATTGTACAGTATTATGGCATGAAAATGACACCAGCCTATTAACCCGAACCATACAATAAACTGCAAGTGGACACATATCCCACTTGCAATCTATTCAATTGAATGGCTATAGTAGGTTAGTGGGATGATTGTCCACCAACCTATTAAACCGGAACCATACAATAAACTGCAAGTGGACACATATCCCACTTGCAATGTATTCAATTGAATGGCTATTTAATAAAGTGCGTGGACACATATCCCACTTGCAATGTATTCAATTGAATGGCTATAGTAGGTTAGTGGGATGATTGTCCACCAACCTATTAAACCGGAACCATACAATAAACTGCAAGTGGACACATATCCCACTTGCAATGTATTCAATTGAATGGCTATTTAATAAAGTGCGGTGGACACATATCCCACTTGCAATGTATTCAATTGAATGGCTATAGTAGGTTAGTGGGATGATTGTCCACCAACCTATTAAACCGGAACCATACAATAAACTGCAAGTGGACACATATCCCACTTGCAATGTATTCAATTGAATGGCTATTTAATAAAGTGCAGTGGACACATATCCCACTTGCAATGTATTCAATTGAATGGCTATAGTAGGTTAGTGGGATGATTGTCCACCAACCTATTAAACCGAACCATACAATAAACTGCAAGTGGACACATATCCCACTTGCAATGTATTCAATTGAATGGCTATTTAATAAAGTGCGTGGACACATATCCCACTTGCAATGTATTCAATTGAATGGCTATAGTAGGTTAGTGGGATGATTGTCCACCAACCTATTAAACCGAACCATACAATAAACTGCAAGTGGACACATATCCCACTTGCAATGTATTCAATTGAATGGCTATTTAATAAAGTGCGAGTGGACACATATCCCACTTGCAATGTATTCAATTGAATGGCTATAGTAGGTTAGTGGGATGATTGTCCACCAACCTATTAAACCGGAACCATACAATAAACTGCAAGTGGACACATATCCCACTTGCAATGTATTCAATTGAATGGCTATTTAATAAAGTGCAGTGGACACATATCCCACTTGCAATGTATTCAATTGAATGGCTATAGTAGGTTAGTGGGATGATTGTCCACCAACCTATTAAACCGAACCATACAATAAACTGCAAGTGGACACATATCCCACTTGCAATGTATTCAATTGAATGGCTATTTAATAAAGTGCGAGTGGACACATATCCCACTTGCAATGTATTCAATTGAATGGCTATAGTAGGTTAGTGGGATGATTGTCCACCAACCTATTAAACCGAACCATACAATAAACTGCAAGTGGACACATATCCCACTTGCAATGTATTCAATTGAATGGCTATTTAATAAAGTGCGAGTGGACACATATCCCACTTGCAATGTATTCAATTGAATGGCTATTTAATAAAGTGCAAGTGGAAACATATCCCACTTGCAATGTATTCAATTGAATGGCTATAGTAGGTTAGTGGGATGATTGTCCACCAACCTATTAAACCGGAACCATACAATAAACTGCAAGTGGACACATATCCCACTTGCAATGTATTCAATTGAATGGCTATTTAATAAAGTGCAGTGGACACATATCCCACTTGCAATGTATTCAATTGAATGGCTATAGTAGGTTAGTGGGATGATTGTCCACCAACCTATTAAACCGAACCATACAATAAACTGCAAGTGGACACATATCCCACTTGCAATGTATTCAATTGAATGGCTATTTAATAAAGTGCAGTGGACACATATCCCACTTGCAATGTATTCAATTGAATGGCTATAGTAGGTTAGTGGGATGATTGTCCACCAACCTATTAAACCGAACCATACAATAAACTGCAAGTGGACACATATCCCACTTGCAATGTATTCAATTGAATGGCTATTTAATAAAGTGCAGTGGACACATATCCCACTTGCAATGTATTCAATTGAATGGCTATAGTAGGTTAGTGGGATGATTGTCCACCAACCTATTAAACCGAACCATACAATAAACTGCAAGTGGACACATATCCCACTTGCAATGTATTCAATTGAATGGCTATTTAATAAAGTGCGAGTGGACACATATCCCACTTGCAATGTATTCAATTGAATGGCTATAGTAGGTTAGTGGGATGATTGTCCACCAACCTATTAAACCGAACCATACAATAAACTGCAAGTGGACACATATCCCACTTGCAATGTATTCAATTGAATGGCTATTTAATAAAGTGCGAGTGGACACATATCCCACTTGCAATGTATTCAATTGAATGGCTATAGTAGGTTAGTGGGATGATTGTCCACCAACCTATTAAACCGAACCATACAATAAACTGCAAGTGGACACATATCCCACTTGCAATGTATTCAATTGAATGGCTATTTAATAAAGTGCAGTGGACACATATCCCACTTGCAATGTATTCAATTGAATGGCTATAGTAGGTTAGTGGGATGATTGTCCACCAACCTATTAAACCGAACCATACAATAAACTGCAAGTGGACACATATCCCACTTGCAATGTATTCAATTGAATGGCTATTTAATAAAGTGCGGTGGACACATATCCCACTTGCAATGTATTCAATTGAATGGCTATAGTAGGTTAGTGGGATGATTGTCCACCAACCTATTAAACCGGAACCATACAATAAACTGCAAGTGGACACATATCCCACTTGCAATGTATTCAATTGAATGGCTATTTAATAAAGTGCGGTGGACACATATCCCACTTGCAATGTATTCAATTGAATGGCTATTTAATAAAGTGCAAGTGGAAACATATCCCACTTGCAATGTATTCAATTGAATGGCTATTTAATAAAGTGCGTGGACACATATCCCACTTGCAATCTATTCAATTGAATGGCTATTTAATAATTGCAAGTGGACATGTATTTTTAAATGAATAGTGGTTTTGTGGACATGGGGGTGGGGAGCTGGTCCACAGGGGTCCTGGGGTCTTTCCGTCTCTATAATGGTCAAATGGACAAATAGTGGTTTCGTGGACCTGGGGGTGGGGCATGGGGTCGGGCGGTGGTCCGCAGGGGTCCCGTGGTCGCTCCGTGACTATAATGGTCAAATGGACAAATAGTGGTTTCGTGGACCTGGGGGGGTGGGGCATGGGGTCGGGGCGGTGGTCCGCAGGGGTCCCGTGGTCTTTCCGTCACTATAATGGTCAAATGGACAAATAGTGGTTTCGTGGTCCTGGGGGCTGGGGCCAGGGTCGGGCGGTGGTCCGCAAGGGTCCCGTGGTCGCTCCGTGACTATAATGGTCAAGTGGACAAATAGTGGTTTCGTGGACCAGAGGGGGTTGGGGGCCGGTCCGCAGGGGTCCAGTGGTCTTTCCGTCACTATAATGGTCAAATGGACAAATAGTGGTTTTGTGGACCTGGGGGGGTGGGGCCTGGGGTCGGGCGGTGGTCCGCAGGGGTCCCGTGGTCTTTCCGTCACTATAATGGTCAAATGGACAAATAGTGGTTTCGTGGACCTGGGGGGGTGGGGCCTGGGGTCGGGGCGGTGGTCCGCAAGGGTCCCGTGGTCGTTCCGTGACTATAATGGTCAAATGGACAAATAGTGGTTTCGTGGACCATGGGGGTGGGGCCTGGGGTCGGGCGGTGGTCCGCAAGGGTCCCGTGGTCGTTCCGTGACTATAATGGTCAAATGGACAAATAGTGGTTTCGTGGACCAGGGGGGGTTGGGGGCCGGTCCGCAGGGGTCCCGTGGTCTTTCCGTCACTATAATGGTCAAATGGACAAATAGTGGTTCCGTGGACCTGGGGGGGTGGGGCCTGGGGTCGGGGCGGTGGTCCGCAAGGGTCCCGTGGTCGCTCCGTGACTATAATGGTCAAATGGACAAATAGTGTGTTCGTGGGACCAAAAAAGTGTCCACCCCCCATCTGGGTGAAGGCCACTGTTGTAAACCTAAGTTTGGACAGCTGTGCGCCACACTGTGGAGAAGGGCAGAACTGCAGTTTGAGGCCCCGAAATTCTTTCGGCCCCCGTTTGGCCCCTGGGGGGGCTAGGGGCTCCCGGACATGTCAGGGTCGTCCCGCCGTCCGGTGCGGTCCGGCAGACGCCGCGGCGAGTCCGCAAAATTGGTCGGCGCGCAGGTCCCACGAACCTGCGTCCACGAACCGACAAACATATATCCAAAAGGACGTTTTTAAAAATTATGGACTTTCTAGAGGAAGTAAAAGTCGTAACAAGGTTTCCGTAGGTGAACCTGCGGAAGGATCATTACAGCAGTGTCGGGACAAGGCCGGACCAAAAACGCTTTTGAGCGAAAAAGACGCCCGAGCGCGTGGCGGCGGTGGAGAGGGGGAGGTCGGGGGCTCCGGCGCGGTCCTCCCCGCCCACCCGGTCGGGTTAAAAACCTTTAACCCGAAGAAAAGTCGTAACACCGGATGCGGCAAAGGTATCGGACGAGAACCTGTAAGAAGGATCAACTGATGCGGCAAAGGTATCGGACGTCAGCCCAACTGATGCAATGATGCGGCAAAGGTATCGGATCTGACACGTTCCCATCGGCGCCTTCCTCCGGGACTAGGCGCCGCCCTGGGCGGGTACCCTGAATGGCCCGGCAACCCTGCCGGGACCGTGGGTTTGAAGACCCCCCCGCAACGGGGGGCGCCCGTCCGGGGTTTCGACCCCCGGTTTTTTTTTAACCCCCCCGTTCTGTCCGTCTCAGCCTACTTACCTCAAACAAAGAGTACAACTCTTAGCGGTGGATCACTCGGCTCGTGCGTCGATGAAGAACGCAGCTAGCTGCGAGAACTAATGTGAATTGCAGGACACATTGATCATCGACACTTCGAACGCACTTTGCGGCCCCGGGTTCCTCCCGGGGCCACGCCTGCCTGAGGGTCGCTTTCCTATCGATCGGGGCCTCCGGGTCCCGCGGCTGGAGCTTCGTAGGGGGCTTTTGACCTCCTCCGTCCTCCTAAGTGCAGACCGCCCCGGGTCCGCTTCCCGCCCCGGCCTCCTCTGGCCCCTTCCACCGTCTCTCTCCCTCCCCTACGGGGGAGGGGGGAGGGCGGCGCCTCGTCTGCGGCTCGAGGACCGGAGGTCCTCCCCTCCGCGGCTGCCGGTGGGTCTGAACCCCCTCCGCTGCCCGCGCGACGGGGACCTCCAACTCTCGTCCGTGGGCGGACGTCGTTTTGGTGGGAGGGCTCCCTCCGTCTCTCTCGTCCCCTCTGGGGGGCGGGGAGGGCGGCGGCGACACGTCCGCTCGGTTCTGCGAGGACCGGGGGTCTCGACCCCCAACTCTCGCGCCGACGGGCG
>NW_026704897.1:15000-16841 GCF_012432095.1 Onychostoma macrolepis
GGATGACTTTTGGCTAGAGGAAGGCGGCGTTGGATAGGGGCCGTGGAGGTGTAATTTTGACCCGAGTTTGGTAGAGGTTGCCCTCGAGTTGGTTGAGTTATTGCCGGTCAAAATTTGAACTTTGGGGGGCTCTATCTCCGGCCCCCGGATGACTTTTGGCTAGGGAAGGCGGCGTTGGATAGGGGCCGTGGAGGTGTAATTTTGACCCGAGATTGGTAGAGGTTGCCCTCGAGTTGGTTGAGTTATTGCCGGTCAAAATTTGAACTTTGGGGGGCTCTATCTCCGGCCCCCGGATGACTTTTGGCTAGGGGAAGGCGGCGTTGGATAGGGGCCGTGGAGGTGTAATTTTGACCCGAGTTTGGTAGAGGTTGCCCTCGAGTTGGTTGAGTTATTCCGGTCAAAATTTGAACTTTGGGGGCTCTATCTCCGGCCCCGGATGACTTTTGGCTAGGGAAGGCGGCGTTGGATAGGGGCCGTGGAGGTGTAATTTTGACCCGAGTTTGGTAGAGGTTGCCCTCGAGTTGGTTGAGTTATTGCCGGTCAAAATTTGAACTTTGGGGGCTCTATCTCCGGCCCCGGATGACTTTTGGCTAGGGAAGGCGGCGTTGGATAGGGGCCGTGGAGGTGTAATTTTGACCCGAGTTTGGTAGAGGTTGCCCTCGAGTTGGTTGAGTTATTCCGGTCAAAATTTGAACTTTGGGGGCTCTATCTCCGGCCCCGGATGACTTTTGGCTAGGGAAGGCGGCGTTGGATAGGGGCCGTGGAGGTGTAATTTTGACCCGAGTTTGGTAGAGGTTGCCCTCGAGTTGGTTGAGTTATTCCCGGTCAAAATTTGAAATTTGGGGGGCTCTATCTCCGGCCCCCGGATGACTTTTGGCTAGGGGAAGGCGGCGTTGGATAGGGGCCGTGGAGGTGTAATTTTGATCCGAGTTTGGTAGAGGTAGCCCTCGAGTTGGTTGAGTTATTCCCGGTCAAAATTTGAACTTTGGGGGGCGCTACCTCCGGCCCCCGGTGGGTTATCGACTCGGGGGCGGCGGCGTCGGATAGGGCCCGTCGGGGTCTACTTGCGTGCCGAGTTTGGAGTCGCTGGGCCTCGGCGTTTCGTTTCGGGCTAGGGTCGAACTTCCAACCCCCTCTTCGTCGGTGGCCTTGCCCAGGAGAGCGCGCCTTTCCCGGCTACGGCTCCGGTCTCGCCCGCGGGCCGGAGGTCGGTCCGTTAGGGGAAGCCGTTTTGAGGTGCCATCGGGATAAGGTTTTGGGGGTCACCAGCGGCGGGTACGGTCGCCTCGGGGCCTCTTCCGGCCTTCCCGACCAGGGCGGCCCTCTCGGCACGGCCGTGCGGGAGTGGACCCTGGATGAATTTCGGTTCGAAAACGACTAAGTCGAAAACGGGGGCTTGGGCCAAACATCCAGGGTGTCTGAGGCGCCGAGGCAGGCCGGGGACGGCGCCTCGTCCCCGGGTAGGTTCCGGATTCGACCGCGACCCTGGAGGTGGGTCCGTTAGGGGAAGCTGGTTTGAGGTGCCGTCGGGAAATGATTGAACGTGTGATTTTGTGGACTTAGGTTTTGAGCGCTTAAAAAGCGGAGCTCCAGGGGCTTTTTCGAGCGACGCCAGGCCCAGAGACACGTCTCCCTGGCGGGGTGGGCACTGCCCCAGCGCCCCTTGGTCCGGTTCTCGGTAACGGTCACAGCTAAGCTCCAGGGGCTTTTTCGAGCGACGCCAGGCCCAGAGACACGTCTCCCTGGCGGGGTGGGCACTACCCCAGCGCCCCTTGGTCCGGTTCTCGGTAACGGTCACAGCTAAGCTCCAGGGGCTTTTTCGAGCGACGCCATGCCCAGAG
>NW_026704898.1:0-16600 GCF_012432095.1 Onychostoma macrolepis
CTGTAAATAAATCAAAACTTAGTTTTGATTAGTAATACGCATTGCTAAGAACTTCATTTGGACAACTTTAAAGGCACCCTCAGATTCCAGATTTTCAAACAGTCGTCTCTTAGCCAAATATTGTCCGATCCTAACAAACCATACATCAATGGAAAGCTTATTCCAAAAATAAACAAAATTAGTTGTTCCAATTTAGCATACTTTAGGTATTTTTATTAAGCACATAAAAATGGAAATGTATTTGTAGAATACTTAACACAAAATAAATGTATACGTTCTGGATGCTGAACCTCACTGACCACTTTTTTGATGCTTTATCTGAAATCAAAGTCATTTATTTGTTTACATTACATGTGGATAAATGACCAACTAGAAAAGAATGAATCCAATATTAGGTGATATTATAGCATAAGAGATTTATAAGCTATTTTTTGTGGGGCGGTCATTTTTGACTGGGAACACCACAAGTGTGATTTTTTTTTTTTTTTTCCCCAATTTTATGAAATGTAAATTTTTATAAAAGCTTTTCAAAACAAATTTCTTGGTTAAACAGAGCATGGTAGTGGGATATACAGTGCAATTTGAGATGAAGGAGATACATTTGTGCGGGAATGTCTATGGCCATTCTCGCAAGTTTAACTTTTTATAATGCGAGACATTCCCGCACAAATGTATCGTATCTGCGCGTCATCTGCGCCACGTCACCTGTAGCGTTTTTCCCCCTGTTGGCAAAGGAATGGACCCGCCCTACTCTGCCTCTGATTGGCTTACCTTGATGTTCTTTCCCTCAACCAACCAATCTCACTCCTGAAGCCTAACTTTTAGACGCTGCAGGCAAATGTCCATATTTCCAGAGGCTACGTAAAATGTGAAGGAACAAGCTAACTGCAAGCAACTTATTTTTGAAGTAATTGGGCTATGTTGGTGGTTAGATTAGCCTGTTTGTAGCTAGCTAAATTAAGTTCACTGTCGAGCAGGACGGAATGCATTTGTATCTGCTGTAAATTATGGTGTTCCAGTATAAATGGTGATTACCGCGTGAGGCTGCTGGGTTTTTTTTGTTTGTTTTGTTTTTTTGCATGAGGCTGCTATGAAGATTGTAAGTTACGTTATCGCTGCATTAGTTCGCTACCCTTTGCAAAATGCTCCTCAGTCTCATTTGTCTCGCATATCAGCTATTACTCTGACATGAAGTCGATTTGAGAACTGTTAGTCCAAATATCTAAGAATTCTTAAATCAATAAGCATTTTTCTAGACATGTAAAAATTGTCTTGTTTTCAGAAAAAAAAAAAGTCAAAATTGAGTTTTTCCTTAAAACAAGCAAACAAAACAAAAGTTTGGTTTGTCACCTTTTTCACCCCTGACGAGTTTGCACCCCTGGTATACCCTTTTAAAATAGGAACTACAGTAGCATATTTACACCTGGATATAAAATAACAGATTATACTACTTTAAGTCCATACCTTCAAGCTCAAGTAGGAAATCTTGAAAGAATTCCATGATTTTTGACTCTTTCACTTGTTTAATCGAACCACTTGGGCTCATCTCTGGGGCCAGGTGGGATAAAATGAAATGGGCATCAACCTAAACACCAAAAAGAAAAGCATAACAATGGATTATAATATTTGTCATTTGTGTCATACTTCTAAAAAACACTACAAAAATGAATGCTTAAAACAGTATTTCTACATACTTTGTCATCATATCCTATGACGAAGAGATCGTGACACTCATGTGGCTTTCTCTGCATGACTTTAATAAGATCATATATCTCAAGGCCCTCGCGCAGTTGTTGCAGCATTGGGATGCGTTTTGTTGTAATATGTAGAGCAAGAGCTCTGGCAAAAAAATAAACAAAAATAAACACCAAATTTTTTTTTAAAAGCAGGGCTTTCAAAATTCAAAAGCCAATAAGTTATTTGTATAATTGAAGTTAATTCCTTAACTACTATAATGTACGAGTTTGTAGATGTAAAAAGACTCATAGTTCCCATCAAACAAGTCTGTAATTACAAGTGTGCTATTGCTCAGTTTCATCTGCTTCAAATGTACCATATTACAACACATCATGCATTGTAGTAATGTTAAGAGTTGATACTTGTGTAAATGAACAAACTAATTTTTTCTCAGTGCTGACTTACCTTAATATGCTTTCCTTGTGGTCAACATTGACTGGTCCAGTGTAGCCACAGTCCAGGATTTCGTTTGTGTAGTTGGACAGGTCAGATGCATCTTCAATCTACAAGTAAAATGTTACCTTTAATATGTATATTAACAAGCATGGTTCACTGCTGAATTTTGGAGTAAAACCAATCTGTCGGTGGCTTTATAACACAATAACAGTTATTCCAGCAAACTAATTTACTAAAGGACAAGAAGTAACAAACAACTTGTCTCTAATGAAATTCTGTCAATAAGACCCACCATTTTGATTAGTGGTGATATCATGCACACCATCCCTTTTAATGTTACCAGAAACAAGGTATTCGTAACACCATTCTTGCATAAACCTCCTTGGGCAATGCTCACAGCAAATATTTCACCTGCAACTCTAGAGATGCATACTGTTTTACATATGTATAACAGCTCTTGGCACTAACATAGAGTGGTATATTTGTATAAATGTCTCATCTGTTTTTGTGCATATAATAAAAATCAGTGAGGTTTAAAACCCAAGTGAATATTATATGGACAAAAACAGCTGAAACATTCTTCAAAATATCTTCTGTGTGTTGTTTCTGCAGAACAAATACGTTTGTAATAACCATGAGACTGAGTAAATGATTGAGAATGAAGTGTGTATGTGAAGCAAATCCAAACACGTACTTGAACAGCTCATTAAGGGAGTACTTAAGCATTTTTCCTTTCTTCGCATCACCTTCAAAGACACGTTTTTCAATGCCGGCAACCATTGCTAAATTCACAAAAAAGATGAGATAGAACAGGAATCCTCAAATCTGGCCCACAAGATCCACTTTCCTGCAGAGTTTAGCTGTAATCCTAATCAAGCACACCTGAGCATGCTAATCAATGTCTTCAGGGTCATTAGAAAATCACAGACAGGTGAGTTTTATCAGGATTGGAGCTAAACTCTGCAGTGGATTGGACCTCCAGGGTAAGATTTGAGGAACCCTGGGCTAAAGAAAGTCATTGCAAAAGCAACACAGCTGTGATTATTGCAGATACAGACAGTGTATTTTTAGAATAATGAAACTGTGGAAATATATTTACACATCTACAGTACTAAATGCATGCTTAAAGCAAACTACTCACTGGACAGAAATTCTTTCCTCAGTGCCCCTGTGTCAACTCCTGGCTCTCCAATTAAGGTGATTTTCAAAGGATTGACCCGGGCTTCCTGTTTTTTGCCGTTTCCACAGATTCAGGCCTCTCTCTAGAATGTTATCTCGTGATACGCAAACTTCAAATATTTTTGTAGTGTCTTATCTGTGCTGCTGCATGACAAATCACATCCTCCTCACTGTAAAAACAAAATTTTATACACACACACACACACACACGTACGTGTATGAAGCTAAAAACAATAAAACGAAATTTTCAGCATCATTACTCCAGTCTTCAGTGTCACAATATAGCACTATGCTGTTTTTTTGCTCAAGAAACATTTCTGATTATCATCAATGTTGACAACAGGTGTGTGCAATTTTTTTTCTTTTTCTCAGGATTCTTTGATCAATAGAAAGGTTAAAAGAAAAGCATTTATCTGAAATTGAAAGATTTTGTAACAATATACACTACTGTTCTAAAGTTTGGGGTCAGTAAGTTTTTTTTTTTTTTAGAAAGAAATTAATACTTCCATTCAGCAAGGATGCATTGAATTGATCAAAAGTGACAGTAAAGACATTTATAATGTTAAACGATTTGTACTTCTGATAAAAGCTTTTTCTATTCATCAAAGAATTCTGAAATTTTTTTTTTTTTTTTTTTTAAAGTTTACAATTACAATGTAACATATATTCAAATAGGAAACAGTTATGGTAACAATATTTCACATATAACAGGTTACCATGAGATATGATCCAAATCAGAACACGGTTGTTTTTCTGGAACTCCATCTAGACTATAAAAAAAAAATAATAATATTAGTTAATGCATATAGTTTGGTTTTTAAAAATATCCGTTTACGGATCACATCAGCAATAGTGTAAACAAAGATTAAAGAAATATTACACCCAGAGAAACACACAAGAACTTTTATGATTTTCTTATGAAGATTATGTTTCGACAATGCCACATTTAACTTAGTCTCTGGATGCAGTTTAATTTGAGAGTGAATAAATCATTTTGGCCTGTTCATCATACAGTGATCTCATATGGCTTCAGAGAACAACCCTTTTAGGTTTTTAAGCTTTAATCCGAGTCACTATTACCATTACCTTTCTCCACAAAAGCTGGCATGCAGTTCTAATTCTGACACCGGAAATGTTTTGGTACATATTGGGCACTGGGCTTCAAGTGCCTACACATTAAAGACAAAAATGTATGCCAGGCAAATTTTGTAAAGAAGAATTGATAACTGCCAATCTTCAATTTAGCTTTTGCTTGTGTACCTCCTGATGTTCAACAATGGATGATGTTCCTTCAAGACTACAGCTTGGCCTTGAAGATGTTGCCTCTGCAGGAAGACAATTTGTTTTTGATAGAAAACAGAAAAGAAAAATGTGATGTTCTATTGACAGAATTCAAGGCTGTTGGGAGTAGTCACAAATAAAAACACCCCTTAGAAGTCAGGGGCGTATTGAAATGTGGAAGTTAGTTTATTAAAAGGTCTTCAAAGGAAAGTCTCTGCAAGGCTACAGTGGTACTAGCTGACAAATCCCGATTATCAATCGTTACTACTGAAGTAATACATTTTGCAATGGTCAGAATTGTCAGTGTACAGGTAGTAAAGCAACTTAAAGATAGTAACATCACAACAGTTTTACCTCAATTTCAGAGTTTTCTGAGTTTTGCACGCTGTAACACTGGTCAGAATGCAAAGCCAGTGTCTGGAGTGGCGTCAGAGTCTTGCATTTTTTACATGTGGCCTTTGGCATTCTGGCAAATTCAGGAGCATCTGGTGGCAGCGGTGTCATGTCAAGCTCATCTTGCAATGGCACGATGTACAGAAAGTTCTTCCCACCACCAGAAGCACTTTTGATCACTGATCCTTTATACCCCTCTGCCTCCAAAGGTATTACAGATATTCTTCTCCTTCCGTTCCCACCTATATTAGCAAGTAATTCAACAAAACTAAAATAAGTGAATAACTCTACAGAATAATTATAGCATTAATATTGTACTGAACGGACCAATTCATATTACTAAATGTTAAAGAGTTAGTTCACCCCAGAATGAAAACTTTGTCATTGATTTCTCACCATCAATTACAGTTGTTCCAAAGTTTTAAGTTTATCTTCGAAACACAAATATACATAGATGAAATCTGAGTGATGTCTGTCCTTACATACACTGCCTTTGCAACTACCACTTTTATGCTTTAGAAAGAGATCTAAAAAACGATAAGCGAACAAGCTCAACTGAACCTGAATGACACACAATAACAACATTTTTCTGGAAATTCAATCATGCTGCATAACACACGAGAATAAACCTCATTGGTTATGTAGCACGTTTGAGCTTTTGGAAGAGGTTTGTTCTTGTGTGTCATTCATGTTTTTGTTGAGCATTAGTTTATGGTCGCTGATCAAGGATTATATATACACGAGTAAAAGCCTAAATTCAATCTGTTCATCAAATAAAGTGATTAAGTCTTCAGAAAATTTGGACTAAACCACTCGGTTAATATGGATTATTTTTACGATCTCTTTATGAACTTTCCAAAGCACCAAAGTGGTAGTTGCAAAGGCAGTCAATGGAGGGACAGACATCTTTCGGATTTCACCAAAAATATCTTCCTTTGTGTTCTGAAGATGAAGGAAAGTCTTACTGGTTTGGAACGACATGAGGGTGAGTAATTAATGACAGAATTTTCATTTTTGGTGAACTAAGCCTTAAATATTAAATGATGATATTTTATTAAAAAGCACACCTGCAGCTTTGAAAAGAAGCCACCTGTCTTCCAAATCACTCATCTTTGAGTATGCTTCCTGCAGTAAACTTGATAACTACATCAAAGTTAAAGAAAACCCTTAAAAGACTGACACAACAAATACTGCTATTTAGAATATGTGTTTGCTTAAGATCGGACTCCTTACCTCTGCATGCGTAGTATCCCATGTTAAGGACAGGGTCCTCTTTCCTAGCCCTACTTGCATGAGCTCCAACTCTTCAGATATAGAAGGGGTCGTATCGGATTTAGAGCCCAGCAAAGACACAGAAACATCAAAGGTTTTCTGTGCTTTTGCTGGTACAATTGGCCTGTGACTTCTGGCAAGATGTCTTTTATTTTTTCCAGTATTTTTAAAAAATCCAGGAAAAGATCTGCAAATTATAGAACAGGTAAACATATTACTATGCATGTTTTTTTAGTTTAATTTGGAGTAGCAAGAGATGCCATGTTTAGCTGCAGCATTCTATGCTGAATATCTATCGCTATAAAAAAGAAATGTGTAACACCTAAACTGGCCCTTTTAAATATGCTTGCTCATCTAACTAGCCATTTCATGTTCCACAGATGGTCTTTTTGACTGCTGGTTCTGGCTCTGTGTCTGACCATTCCTTGAATTTTCTTCAGGGATTACTCTAGCCACCAGGGACATAAAATGTTGTGCTGCTTCAGTTACAGCACGTTGATCATACTGGAAAAACGAGGTTTAGATGCAAAATAATACTACTGATTCAACATTTGAGAGGCTATGGGGAGAGGCAGGGAAAATTTAGGTCTCTTTTGTGAGTTTCATGTTGAAACGGTGTTTGTTGTGAATATTTAGATCTGGGCACTTCATATTTATTTATAGCTTTTTGAAGTTTAATCGTCACATTAAGCTGCACGGTGATTCTGGTCTGTACCCACATTTAAGACCTCTTGAAATCATAATTAAGACTTTCTTGTACAATTTAAGACTTTTTAAGGACCCGCGGAAACCCTGTAGCATACTGTTGGCTAATCAAATCAGCGGTATCACCAACTACAGACGGGCTTAGCTAATGTTATGTATTTAGGTGGGGTAGCATGAGAAAGAATAATTAAGTTCACTTGTCACTGAGTTTAAGATGTTAAATTGGTTAACTTACCCAGTAAACGAGCGGTTGCTGGCCATTGCTGCTAGAAGCTCGCTCTTCTGTCAGACTGGCGGGAAAGCGTAGTGGGCGTGGTCAACCTGTCACTTCAATCGAGAATGGCCAATAGAAATAGGCCTTTCATCCTGGTGCGTAGAGACCGCCCACTGAGACACAGCTTCACTCGCAAACAAAAGTTTTAGACCCGCAAAAAAACACGGCAGAAAAGAGAGCAATATTTGTGGTTTCGTGATGAAAAGTTTTTGAAGTGCACAAAGAAATTTTTTTTTTTAAAGATTTGCACACACTGCAAAGAATTTTGTTATCAATTTCAGAGTTTTTTTGCAATCCTTTTTTTTTTTAAATTACAAAATAATTACTTTTGCTCTCAAACACAGAATTTTTGTTTGCATAATAAAGACACAAAAATAATTCCATAGATGAGCAAGCGACAAATGCTTAAAAAATGTGACATGTTGCCTCCTGTGGCAACGCATGATTTATTGCAACGCTTGCATACAGGTGCAGTAAGGTCAGTTCGTTCACCTTTGTCATCTGTTTTAAATGCAAAGTAATGCCATATTTCACTTCTACTGTTTTCTTTATTTATTAATTTCGGGTGCGTTGATAGAGTTTCATCTGTTTGATCGCATTGTTCTGTTGTCTCATTTACCGGTTCCGGAGCAATTTGGGAAGCACTGCCACCTACAGGTGCACTTCGCAACAGCAGCGTATGAAATACCGAATTGAGCAAAATTATGATATCGTACCGTTTGAAACATGATATATACTGGTAATTTTCCAGTACCGGTATACCGCGAATCCCTAGAACACACTGAGGAGCTGTTTTATGGTTGAAATTAGCATTGTAATCATAATTGAAACTCTGATCATAGAACTATGTGACCCTGACACTGTATTTTCCTATTTATTACTTAAGCTGATTTGACACAGTCTGTATTGTTTAAAGAGGCGTAAATAAATGTTATGTGATTTCGTAACCTAGTCCTGACTGGAGTGGCAAATTGCATATTCTGTAACACTTCACTTAAAGTCTTAAGTATAATGCACATTTTAATGCATTATATCTTTTTATATATAATTGTAACTGAAGTTAAATTTAATTATAATATTTGGTGTGTTTGTTTTGTGTTTTAATGCATTATTTTTTTTTTAAGTCTTACAATGAATAAATTAATTATATATTTTATTTATTTATTATAACTGCATTCATGAGATCATACAATGCATAAGGTGCATTACAAAGCATAATTAGTACATTAAACCTACTTTTATAATGCATTACACATAAAGGTAGTGTTACCACAGATTCCCCTTTCCTATGATAAAATGATTTCTTAAAATCATTTCTAGTTTTACTTTAGGCAGCAAAGCATATTTTGCATCCCTCCAATCGGACTGTCTCTGACATTTTGCACATTTACAAAATGAATAGATTCAGCTCAGATGCCTTTAAGGCTTCGAGGCATTCACATTCTGAATTATCTCAGCAACTGGCATTAGACCTTTTAGAGAATTTGGCAGCACAGCACTGAGAAATGATCTTCGAGCGTGACTGCAAATGTACGTGGGGAAGTGTATTCTGGGTCTATTGCAATACGTGTTTCCTAGGTCTGCCAGAACATTCCAGGGGATGTTGGGAGCTTATGATTGTGGCTTCAGCTGCTCTTTCTCCTGGCATGTTTTGCCCTCCGATGGATTTTTTTTTTTTTTGCAGGAACATCATTGCTCAGCTGGCTATACAGGTGCATCTCAATAAATTAGAATGTCGTGGAAAAGTTCATTTATTTCAGTAATTCAACTCAAATTGTGAAACTTGTGTATTAAATAAATTCAGTGCACACAGACTGAAGTAGTTTAAGTCTTTGGTTCTTTTAATTGTGATGATTTTGGCTCACATTTAACAAAAACCCACCAATTCACAATCTCAATCTCAATTATGACTTCCAACAATTATGAAAAAAGATATACGAGGTGAAATGATTAGTGTGTTGCTGCCGCATTCCGTCCAGCACAGCTTCCTTTCGTTCACAGCGGTGTACTTTTGTTCCTCCTTACAAGTCCAAACTTAACAACCAAATCAGTCAAATATGTAAGCGTGGTAAAATTTACTCACACAAGTTAACCTAGAACTAGTTTTTGATTAAGTATTGATAATTGTGAAACGTCCCTGATTATTTAAAATGACTAATTTCATGAAAGACTTTATAATGCTGGTCATAACGCCTACCAATAATCATGCTAAATAATCATGATTTCAGTATTGACTAAAATAATTGTTCATGATATTTCTGCTATAATTGAGCAGCTCCAACTAGTTTACAAGTTCATCTGTAAAATGTTTCTTCTGCTGCTTCTTATCACAGAGGAAGGAGTGGATGAAGAAAGTTTTACACTACGGGATGACACCAGCATTGCTGTACTAATTCCAAGAACTTTCAACGGGGAGACAATGGAACAGAAGACCTTACTACAAGCTGTGGATCTGTGTTGCAAACCTTTCTATGTGTATGACATCAACTACCCAAAGCCTTTTGCTCCCATTTGGGAGTTTTTGAAGCACAGTCTTTAATATTCCAAGATTTCCTTCAACACACTGCCTCCTCCTTAAAAATGTTTTATTTAGTGATCAGTAAAAGCTTTTTATTTTAGTGATCATCAGTCCAGCAGCCAGCAGATTTGTTTTTATTATTATTATTATAGTTTTTTTTTCAACTACTTACACATTTTCATTTTTTTCAAAACTTTACACACAAATCCAAGAATTGCACACAAAATGCAAAATGCCTCACATCTGTTGCAAAATGAAGCACTGCATTAAAAATATCACAAACAAATCTCAAAAGCAAACACCTTTGCCATAATATTAATTCCTGTTAAATTGTTGTGTGTTACA
The DNA here is from genome assembly GCF_012432095.1 of Onychostoma macrolepis. Taxonomy (NCBI): domain Eukaryota; kingdom Metazoa; phylum Chordata; class Actinopteri; order Cypriniformes; family Cyprinidae; genus Onychostoma; species Onychostoma macrolepis. The sequence continues at coordinate 10,101 of NW_026704898.1, forward strand.
TAGAGAGTCAAATGCTGAGAATTAGTGTATGGTTTTGCAGATTTTGTGTGTGCTTCTGCTGTGTGAGTGTCAACTTTCAGCAACTGTGTGACAAGGAAAGATTTTGTGTATATGCAGTTGAAAAAAAAAAAAAAACTGTATAACTTGTGTTTATGATTAATTTTTATTGATATATGTTTGTATGTTATGTTTGTTTTGTTTGTGTACTGTATTTGCACATTTGTGTATGTTTTGATATGAATGAACTGAGACACATTTGTTGGTTTTGAATTCACTGTACATCTTGAAAATGTGTTAGTTGTATGCAGTGTTGGGCACGTTACTTTAAAAAAGTAATTAATTATAGTTACTAGTTACTTCTCACAAATAGTGACTGAGTTACATAATTATAAAAGTAACTAATTACCAGGGAAAGTAACAATTGCGTTACTTTAAAAAAAATGTTCAAATGTCAAATAACTTTGGATGTCCCCAATATTAAATATGTTAAATTAATGAAATGGACACTAAAAAGAATAAATTATTATTATAAAACATTGTACATTAATCTACACTATTTATCTGCTAACACTTAGTATCAGTCAGTCAAGCATTATAATATAATAATATGATAATTCAATATTATATGATGATAGAAATTTATTAATTAGAATAACCAAGTATGAATGCATATTTGTCATCAATATAAAACCCACTAAGGATTAATGAGCAGCTGGGTTCATGAATATTAATCACGTTGTCTGCGTTCGCTCGAATTGATTTGCTGAAATCAAAACAGGGACGATAATATGTCAGCGCCAGCCAATGAGATTGTCGTCCACTGCCAGAGAAACCGGCAGTTCTTAAAAGCTGAAGAATTCCAAAGGAACTCCGTTATTTTGACAAGAAAATACAACAAAGAATATCGTTTACATGTAGCGCGTCAATTCTGCATGTTATGAAAGACTCTCTTGCTCTGTCTCTTTCTTTGCGTGCGTGTATGTGAGAGAAAGCGACGGCGAGGCGTGCGCCTTCACACTAGAGTTTATGGTACGTCAAATACAGCTACACTGCGCATCCATTCAGATGAACTGAAAAATTATTCTAATAATATAATATAGTAACGCCACATTTTATTGTCAGTAACGGTAACGGCGTTGTAACGGGAAACAGTAATTCGTTTGATTACTCGTTACTGAAAAAAATAACGCCGTCCCAGCTAACCATAATACGTGATTGTTACGTAACTGCAACGTAATTTGACGACCAAACTTTCGTTGTGACAACGTAACTAGTTACGTTGCGACAACCGGAAAAGTGAAATTCCCGGATACGTTGCTACAACGTAAATTCGTGACGTCGCCAGTTAGTAATCACAATGTTGTGACAACGTCGTGTGCTGGTACAAAGTTGGTCATTTTCAGGGCGGACAGTTTGTGTCCTCATTTGCCCAATAAAGACGAAATATTTTATGAATGATGGACGCATACTCAATTAGGCAAATCCAGATAATTTATTTTGTTTTTGAAAACAGTACACATTATTATATTATATATATATATATATATAATTTAAAATAAGAGTTAAGTGTTACAAGGCTATTCTTAAAAAAAAAGAGAGAAACGAAGCCATAAGAATCTACTGAAAATGTGCCACGTAGTGATCCTCAACGTTGTCAGAACGTCCTTATTACTAACTGACAACGTCACAAAGTTACGTTGTAGCAACGTATCCAGGAATTTCACTTTTCCGGTTGTCACAACGTAATAGTTTGGTCGTCAAATTACGTTGCAGTTCCGTATTATGGTTAACTTATTTAAGTCGTTGCCACTAAGTCGCAATTACCTTGCTACGACGAAAGTGATTCTCTCCTTTTAAAAATTATCAAGAATTCTTTTATTTTCCCTGAATATTAAGTTGTTTGTCACTTTTTTATATTTGCATACAGTACATCTATTGTGTCTAGAATTATTGTAGCAAAACTGAGCACCTATGAGCATGGAATGTGTATTTGTAGAGAATATTTCAGTAAAGTCATCAAGAAAATGTTTTAGGAGTTGCAAAATTATATTTTGTTTCTTTCTCTCTCACAAACCAACAAAACCATCTCAAAATCATCACTGCAGGTGCATAAATCCTATTCTACAAATCACAAATGCGGGGATATATTTAATTTTTCCAGAATTTAACTATGGTATTTGTAGATAAGTTCATGTTGGAATGACCTCCGTATCTCAATTCAAGCAGCTTTAGCTTTGAGTCTTTAGCCATTTTCAAAAAACGTCTAAAGACACATCTTTTTCATCAACACCTGACCAATTAATGCTATCACTTACCTGTTCTATTCAGTTCAATTCTATTCTATTCAGTTTGATCGAATTTCAAATTCTAATCAAGCGTGCAAGTGGGATCTCACATTCTGATATGTCATGTGAAATCTCACATATAAGTTCTCATTCTTACAGTCGTGGTCAGAATTATTGGCACCCTTAGTAAATATGATCAAAGAAGCCTGTAAAAATAAATCTGTACTGTTTAAAATGTCACAAACCTGCCTGGAAGAGGATGTGTGTCTATATTGTCTATATGCAAGGTGAGGAGGATAGTTTGAGTGGCCAACGACTCTCCAAAGATGTCTTGTCAGGTGAGCTCCAAACTCACCAGGCATTACAGGAGAGACTCAGAGCTGTTACTGTGGCAAAAGGAGATTGCAAAAAATACTGAATAAAAGGGTGCCATTAACTGTGGCCAATGTGTATTAGAGAAAAAAAAAAAATACTCCTAATGAGTCAAGTCAAGTCAAGTCACCTTTATTGATATAGCGCTTTTAACAATACAGATTGTGTCAAAGCACTTAACAGTATCAAATTGGAGGACAGAGTGTCAGTAATGTATAATGATAAGATTAAACACTCAGTTTTCAGTTAAAGGCATTTCATTGTTGAATTCAGAGATGTCATTGTCTAGCTCAGTTTAGTTTAAATAGTATCTGTGCAACCAAATCGGCGATAATCGCTAGAAATGAATGAGCTTCCCCCCACCCCTTTTTTTTATCTTTTATCAAAAAGGATTGACAATGCAGATTTATTTTCACAGGCTTCTTTGTTCATATTTACCAAGGGTGTCAATAATTCTGACTATGACTGTATATATGCAAATGTACAAAATTTGTTCATGACTTCACATTTTTTATTTGGGTGTGTGAATGTGTTTTGCCCCACATTCACATGAGTTTCTTAATTTGTTATTTGTAGAATATGATTTGTGCACCTAAGAATTTTAAATGATGTAACTGTTGTGTTGTGTTTGTTAGAGAGAAAGAGTAAAAAAAAACATTTGGAACTCCTAAAAAAAACTGACTTTAAATTTACTACCTGTAATACGCATGTGTCTATTCTTTACAACTACAAATTCCACTGTCACAGGTGCTCAGTTTTACTATAATAATACCTTAGAACATAATACCAATAACACTATAGAACATGGTAGTAGTCAGCCATCTATGCAAAAGCAGAGAGGTCAGTGTGGTTGTACTGTAGATACAGCTGTCCAGGCCAACATCTGATGTACTAATGTCTTCAACTGGGAATCCAGAAAACCTGCAGTAAAAATAGTACAGTTCAAAATCCATCATACATAACCAATATAACAGGACTGGCCAGAAGAATAAGGTGAAGAATAAGGATCTTTGGTCTAATGTATGTCACTGGTGTTACCGTGTTTTTTTTTCTGTCACATTACATAAAATGTGTCACATGTGGCATGATAATAATAAATTTTATATCCACTGAATTCTGCTTCACTCAAGAGTTAAGATTTAAAGGATTGCATCATTATTTGTTTATAACTGTTTCTTTTTTTTTCAAATATTTTCATTGTTATAGCAAATACATGGTTGCGCAAATGTACTAATAACATCATTCAATCACACTTTTAACAAACCTGATTAAAATAAATAAAACATAATCTCCTTATTTGTCACATTATCATTGTTTTTCTGTAACTCTGACTACATGTGCTGAAAAAAAAAAAATCGAGAAATAATATTTCATAAAAACCTCTAAAAATTGACAAAGAAGGTAACACCAGTGACAAAAAAGTTACAATGTGGTCTTTAAATAAATGGTACAAAAAATATAAAAATAATTTAGCTGTCAGTTATGCGTAATCATAAAGTCAAAAGGTAATCTAATAATGTGGTCTAAGTTTAAACTTTAAAAAAATAAATACATTTTAAGACATCTTGCCATACCAAAAGTGGATGTTTCTGTAGAATGACCCAAATATGAATGTAAAAAAAAGAAAAAGAAAAGCTGTGCGGAGTATTTTTGTGTGAATGCTTTAACAGTGCAAAGTTTTTTTAAGTATTTTTTTAAAGGATGTTTTCAACATTGATAATAATCAAAAATATTTCTTGAGCAGCAAATCAGTATATTAGAATAATTTCTGAAGGATCATGTGTCACTGAAGACTGGAGTAATGATGCTGAAATTGCAGCTTTCATCATAAGAATAAATGACATTTTACAATATATTCACACAGAAAACAGCTATTTTAATTTGTAATAATATTTCACAGTATTACTGTTTTTTTTTTTTTTTTATCTGCATTTTTTAATAAATTCAGCCTCTGTGAGCATTAGCCATATGGTTCATTGTGCCTGGGAGATGTTGTCCTAAGTCTGGGGTGCAGGCCATCAACATGGAAGAATGTAGGAACATTTTGCAATTTGTCACAGAGACAACAATTTTTAGTATACAATGCCAGCCAGGTTTATTACAAGGAACCAAGCTAGAGCAGGTGAAATGTAGAAAAGAGAAAGAAGAATATACAGAAAATATTTTTTTAACATAACAATTTGCTTCTAGGTTTACTTATTTAATATTGCTCATACTTCTTACTTGTGGATGTCAAAGCCCTCTTAAAATGTTAAGAAGCTTCACCTGTTCACTTGTGTTCCTTGCTTCTCCGTCTCGGCTCCCTTCAGAAATTGTGAAATCTTGGAGCCTCCCATGTTGCTGTGATTTTTTTTCTTCTTCTGAAGTCACAGAACAGTTTTTTATCAACATTTGATTACCATGAGAGATCAAAATACGTTTGAACTAGATTCAGTTAATTGTCCCGCTGATGTAAGTGACGTCACCGATTAACGGTACAGTGTAGGCTATATGTTTAGGTTAAATAAATTAGCCTATTTCCAATCACCCACTGAAAAATTACCAGCAAAACTTTTACAGAACTGTCAAAACCTCTCATCTACACATAATAATTGGGTTGTAAAATCCCAAATTTTCAAAAAGAGCTCAGTCTATGGAGTTAGCCTAACTTGCTTCCTCTGAAAACGGCCAAGATGCTAACGGACTCGTAAGAAGACACTAAACAATTTCTATGAACTAATTTAACCAGAAGCGACTCCAATACAAGCAAGAGAGGAGTAAATAGTTACATTTAATATTTGTGAGATTTTAGGGACTAAACTTACCGAAAACAGTAAAAACAGCAGCGAGAAACGGAGCTTCCTGCTTGTCAGTCGTTGTGTTGACGCCCGTTACCATGGCAACTCCCTCCGCTCCAGTGTTTGAACCGGTTTGAACCAACGCGGCTCGAACGTTCAGCACGCACGCATTTAAAACACGTCACAGTCACGCAGAATTTACATAGATAATCATAAATAAATAACAATCTAATTAAATTATTATTAAATCATACATTTAATTTATTTAAATGTAGTTCTATGACACTCTGCACGTGACTCACACTTTTTTTTTTTTAATGAACACTCAACCACCTTATTTCATTAGAAAGCCTTAGACTAGGGGTGGACAATTAATTTTCCACAAGAGAAACTTGGGCAGTTTAGTCGATTCTTTATTTTAAAAATAATAATAATAAAAATAAATAAAAAAAACTCTAAATGAATGAAAATGTCAAACACGATATTTTATGAAGGTTCACAAAAACAGTTGAAATTGTGCATTTTTTTGCAGTGTTTCAAAAACTAGCATCACAACTTCAGACAAAAAAAGCAAAGACCATTCAAAGACCAGCATCACATTAGAGCAATTCCAGCGTTATTGACATTACATTCGCAGTCAAAACATAAATTTAATATTAGGCCTCGGTTTTTGTGTAATTTCTATTCTTGGGCCATGATTGTCCCTTGAACTTGATTATTTGTATTCATTTGTTCTGGTTTTTCTGTTTTTCACCTCTGTCCTTTTAATACATATTAATTGATAATGTCCTGCTGTAGTATTTAGGCTGTAGTATTTTAGTATTTTAATTTTACATATCACATATTTTTTTTTTTTTTTATCTGCATTTTTAATAAATTCAGCCTCTGTGAGCATTAGCCATATGGTTCATTGTGCCTGGGAGATGTTGTCCTAAGTCTGGGGTGCAGGCCATCAACATGGAAGAATGTAGGAACATTTTGCAATTTGTCACAGAGACAACAATTTTAGTATACAATGCCAGCCAGGTTTATTACAAGGAACCAAGCTAGAGCAGGTGAAATGTAG
>NW_026704899.1:0-16436 GCF_012432095.1 Onychostoma macrolepis
CGGATATTTCAGATAGTAATTCATTATTTTCTAGACATATTTGTTACAGTTTTGTCAAGAGAATAATCTCATTTTGTCAAGTGAAGTGTGTTTATCTGTAGGCAAGGCAAGGCAAGTTTAATTATATAGCACATTTCATACACAATGGTAATTCAAAGTGCTTTACATAAAAGGAAGTGAAATAGTCATTATTAAAAATAATAAAAATCACAACAATAAAAACAAAGTGATTTAAAATTGATTTTAAAAGAATTTAAAACATTTAAGAATAGAAAGTGATTATACATAGTGCAATCAGTTTGGACGTAGCACAGTGCTCATTCAACAAATGCACAGCTAAACAGATGAGTTTTGAGTCTGGATTTAAAAGTGGCTAATGTTTTAGCACATCTGATCTCTTCTGGAAGCTGGTTCCAACTGCGGGCAGCATAATAGCTAAAAGCAGACTCCTTGTTTTGTGTGAACCCTTGGTATTTCTAACTGACTCGATCCTAATGATCTGAGTGGTCTGTTAGGTTTATATTCAGTGAGCATATCTCCAATGTATTTAGGTCCTAGGCCATTTAGAGATTTATAAACGAGTAGAAGTACTTTAAAATCAATCCTAAATGTAACTGGAAGCCAGTGTAAGGACCTGAGGACTGGTGTAATATGCTCAAATTTTCTGGTTCTAGTCAGAATCCTGGCAGCAGCATTCTGGATGAGCTGCAGCTGTCTAATGGTCTTCTTTGGAAGGCCGGTGAGGAGACCATTACAATAATCCACCCTGCTGGTGATAAAGGCATGAACCAGTTTCTCCAAGTCTTGACTGGAAACAAAACATCTAATTCTTGCAATGTTTTTGAGATGATAGTATGCTGATTTAGTTACTGCTTTGACATAACTACTAAAACTAAGGTCTGTCTCCAGAAACACCCCAAGATTTTTGACTTGGTTTTCAGTTGATTGACCCCTAGAGTCAAGGTATGCATTCACCTTGAGAACTTCATCTTTGTTTCCAAATGCAATGACTTCAGTTTTCTCCTTATTTAACTGAAGAAAGTTCTGGGACATCCAACAGTTTATTTCATCAATGCATTGGCAGAGGGAGTCAATGGGGCTGTAGTCATTTGGAGATAAGGCTAGGTAAATCTGCGTATCATCAGCATAGCTGTGATAGGCAATTTGGTTCCTTCTCATTATTTGACTTAGTGGGAGCATATACAGGCTAAACAAGAGCGGTGCAAGAATTGAGCCTTGTGGGACTCCGCATGTCATGGACGTCCACTTAGACTTATGCTCTCCTATACTCACATAATAACCTCTCCCTTCTAAGTATGACCTGAACCATTTGAGGACCATCCCAGAAAGCCCGACCCAGTTTTCCAGTCTCTCTAGAAGTATCTGAAAAAGCGCAATCTTGATAACACAATGTTGAACAACTATAGACCAATATCAAATCTTCCTTTCATAGGTAAGATTATTGAAAAGGTAGTTTTTAATCAGCTGAACAACTACTTAAACTCAAATGATACCTGGACAATTTTCAATCTGTTTTCCGAGCACATCAAAGCACAGAGGCCACGCTTATTAAGATAATAAATGATATTCTCTTCAATTCTGATTCTGGCAAAATATCAGTGCTGGTACTACAAGATCTTAGTTCTGTGTTTGACACTGTTGATCACTGGTGGCTAATAAGATGGCGCCGAGTATGGCAGCTGTGTTGCAAGCTCCGAGCCAAACTGGCAGCTTTTTGTTTGTTTTGTACGTAATTTGGATGTTTCTTGTTCTGGATGTTGTCTGCCTAATTGTTTACAACAGACAAACACTTCTGGAAATCGGTTCTACAGTTACTCACCGCAAACCGGACTTTAAATTCCTCAACACCGACCCATGTTTACAAACAACACTGCGGAGCCCTTTGTTTGGGCCGCCCGACCACAACGTCGAAAACGGAGCCGGAGGAGAGGAAAGAGAGCCGGCGTTCTCGTCAGATTAAGACACCGAGCAGACCGACCACCGCTACCAAGTATCCTACTAGCTAATGTCCAGTCCCTGGACAATAAACTCTGTGAACTGAGAGCACGGATTTCTTTCCAGCGTGAGATCAGGGATTGCTCCATTATTTGCAACAGAAATATTTATTAACAGAAACCTGGATGTCTCGAGAGGTACCAGACTTTGCCATCGAACCCACGGGTTTCTCCATGCATCGCGCGGATAGAATACCGGATCTCTCAGGGAAAAGCAAAGGAGGAGGTGTATGCTTCATGATCAACAATTCTTGGTGTGATCGGAAGAACGCACATCCTATACAATCTCTTTGTTCTCCTGACCTGGAATACCTCACGCTTCTGTGCCGGCCATTTTGGTTACCGAGGGAATTTACAGCGGTCATCATTACAGCTGTTTACATCCCCCCTCAAGCTGACACAGATGTAGCACTCAAGGAACTGTACGGGCATTTATGCAGACAGGAGACTGTGCACCCTGACACTGCGTTTATTATAACCGGGGATTTCAACAAAGCCAATCTTAGGAGGATCGCACCAAAATTACTCCCCCTTCCGGAATGCCTACAAGTCCCTCCCCCGCCCACCTCTGGGCAAATCAGATCACTCTTCTGTTCTGCTCCTGCCTGCTTACAGGCAGAAGTTGAAACGGGAAACACCCACCCTCAGGACGATTCAGCTTTGGTCGGACCAATCGGACTCTATGTTACAGGACTGTTTTGATTACGTCGACTGGGATATGTTCCGGGCTGCATCCGATGACAACATCGATGTTTACACAGACACTGTCACGTGCTTCATAAGGAAGTGCATAGAAGATGTTGTACCGACCAAAACAATCAGAACCTACCCGAATCAGAAACTGTGGATTAACGCTGAGGTTCGCGCGGCTCTCAACGCTCGAAGCTCTGCCTTTAATTCCGGTAATGCGGATGATTATAAACAAGCCAGCTATGCCCTCCGCAAAACCATCAAGACCGCAAAACGCCAATACAAAGAAAAAATTGAAGCACAGTTCACCACTTCCAACTACAGAGACATGTGGCAAGGACTCCACAACATCACGGACTACAAGGATCGCAAACACCCTGCTACAAACACCTCTACCTCACTTCCTGACGAGCTCAACGCCTTCTACGCTCGCTTCGAAGTCAGCGGCTCCTCCCACACACAGAGTGCTCCCGCGGCCGAGACTGCTGAGGCTCATCCACTCTCCGTGTCTGTAACGGATGTTACCCGATCGCTCCGGCGCGTGAATATCCGCAAAGCCACAGGTCCAGACGGCATTCCCGGCCGTGTCCTTAAAACATGCGCTCACCAACTAGCTGGAGTCTTTACAGACATTTTTAACATCTCCCTCTCTCTATCTGTTGTTCCACAATGTTTCAAAACATCCACCATTGTGCCAATACAAAAGACACCCAAAGCTTCTTGCTTGAATGACTCGCACCCTGTTGCTCTGACTCCCATCATCAGTAAGTGCTTTGAGAAGCTTATCAGAGATCACATCAGCTCTGTATTGCCAGCATCACTCGACCCACTGCAGTTCGCCTACCGCAATAACCGCTCCACTGATGATGCAATTGCCTTCACCCTGCACACTGCCCTTTCCCATCTTGACAAGAGGAGCACATATGTGAGAATGTTGTTTGTTGACTACAGCTCAGCGTTTAATACCATAGTGCCCTCTAAGCTTGTAGTGAAACTCCGGGATTTAAGTCTGAACAATTCTCTGTGCAGCTGGATCCTGGACTTCCTGACAGACAGACAGCAGGTGGTCAGAGTAGGCAGCAACATCTCCTCCCCGCTGACCCTCAACACTGGAGCCCCTCAGGGCTGTGTTCTCAGCCCTCTCCTGTATTCCCTGTACACGCATGACTGTGTAGCCATGCACAGCTCCAACGTCATCGTCAAATTTGCGGACGACACAACGGTGATAGGTCTGATCACCGACAACGATGAATCAGCCTACAGAGAAGAGGTGCACACCCTGACTAACTGGTGCCACAACAACAACCTCTCTCTGAACATCAGTAAGACCAAGGAGCTGGTGGTGGATTTCAGGAGGCGGACCAGTGAGCACCCCCCCATCACCATCGACGGGTCTCCAGTGGAACGGGTCAGCAGCTTCAAGTTCCTGGGCGTAAACATCACCGAGGACCTCACCTGGACTACTCATACACAATCAGTAGTGAAGAAGGCCCACCAGCGTCTCTTCTTCCTCAGGCGACTGAAGAAATTTGGTCTGAGCTCAAAAATCCTCAGACAGTTCTACAGTTGCACCGTGGAGAGCATCCTGACTGGCTGCATCACCACCTGGTACGGGAACTGCACCGCTCTCAACCGGAAAGCCCTGCAGAGAATAGTTCAGACAGCCCAGCACATCGTCAGAGGTGAGCTTCCCTCCCTCCAGGACATCTACACCCAACGATGTGTGAGGAAAGCACGGAAGATCATCAGAGACTCCTGCCACCCGAGCCATGAACTCTTCTCGCTGCTACCATCAGGCAGACGGTACCGCAGCATCAGGACCCGAACCAGCAGAACGCGAGACAGCTTCTTCCCGCAGGCCATCAGACTGCTGAACTCCAGATAGCAAACGACACTCACCCACCTACCCCTACCCCTCACACTGGATTCCATCTACACACCAGTCACACTGACTCTGACAGCACTGTAGCATGTCTTGCACTGTACAGCTTGGAACAGATGCAGCTCCATCTTCTCTTCTGCACTAACTACTGCACTGCACTTCATAGTCAAAACACTAACAGTATACATCACTGTAAGTCAAATATAAAGCAATAAGTCAAATATAAAAGCTATACATACATCTTTAAGTCTCTTAAGAACACGTGTACTTACTATGTGTATATATAATATACTATGTGTATATTATAGAAATATGTATGTATAATGTATATTGTGTACAACTGTATATTGTTTATTGTATACTGTGCAAATGTTTATATTGTGTAAAGTGTGTATATTGTTGTATATTCTTGTCTATGTATATTGTAAATTTTTTATATCTTGTTGCTTGTACTGCCATGGCACAGAGTCTGTACCTAAGAATTTCACCATTGGTACACTTGTGTACATGATGTGTGACAATAAAGAGATTTGATTTGATTTTGATTTGATAACATACTTCTAGACAGACTGGAAAACTGGGTCGGGCTTTCTGGGATGGTACTCAAATGGTTCAGGTCATACTTGGAAGGGAGACGTTATTATGTGAGTATAGGAGAGCATAAGTCTAAGTGGACGTCCATGACATGCGGAGTCCCGCAAGGCTCAATTCTTGCACCACTCTTGTTTAGCCTGTATATGCTCCCACTAAGTCAAATAATGAGAAAGGCAATTTGGTTCTATCACAGCTATGCTGATGATACCCAGATTTACCTACACTGTAAAAAATTGCTGTAAAATTTACAGTAACTTACTGGCAATTTTGGTTGCCAGTAAGACTGTAAATTTACAAGAGTACTGTAAATCAATAATTACAATTGTACTGTAAAAATACAGCAAACTCTTGCATGCTGTAAAATTGTTGTGATGGTGTAAACATTTGGTAAACTTACTTTGTTTGATTCTACTAAGAAGGAACATTTCTTAATATAAAACTGCAAACACTTAATTTGTAATAGTAAAGTTACTAAAAACATGACTTTAACTCAAATTGTTGCAGTTTATCATCAGCTATAGCACACATTCATGTAAAGCACTTAACAAAGAGATCATCACTATATCGGCAACTCTACAGTTACTGTCTTTAAATAAAGCAGCAGAACATCAGAGTTTGTGGCTCATCATTGACTGAAGCACAGGCTCTACTCTCCACCGCAATGGTGACCCACAAAACTAAATTAGATCTCTCTTGTGCAAAATAATATAGTTCAGTTAAATATTTACTCTCCTTATATATAACACCTGCTGTTAACAAGCAGAATCACTGAATGAAAGAGAAACAAGAACTACAACTGACTTGAGCCACAGCCTTAGATGAACTCAACTGAAATACAAGACATCATTAAATCTCTCAAGATCTGATTAAACAACTCCACAAACAGCATTACCAGCTTCACACATTACAATTTGACTTTATTTCTGTCATATGGCTATAAAAATTATTTGAGAATTAACAGAAGTTTAGTTGTTTTATTGAAAACGTTTAGTTTGACCTCACCATTGTGGCGGTCAGGGTTTGCTTTAGTTGGGCTCTTGACCATCAAATTTTAATCTTAGCTTTTTTCTGGCTGCTGTAACTGTGTTTGTAAAGCACATTTGTTATAGCAAGAAAACCCAGAAAAACTTGTGATTACGTGCTTTTGATTGATTATTGATAATGATATAATCATTATCTAGTGGCCTGATTCACTGATCTCATTCAGACTGATCTTGTATTTCAGTTGAGTTCATCTAAGGCTGTGGCTGAAGTCAGTTGTAGTTCTTGTTTCTCTTTCATTCAGTGATTCTGCTTGTTAACAGCAGGTGTTATATATAAGGAGAGTAAATATTTAACTGAACTGTATTATTTTGCACAAGAGAGATCTATTAGTTTAATTTAGTTTTGTGGGTCACCATTGCGGTGGAGAGTAGAGCCTGTGCTTCAGTCAATGATAAGCCACAAACTCTGATGTTCTGCTGCTTTATTTAAAGACAGTAACTGTTGCTGATACAGTGATGATCTCTTTGTTAAGTGCTTTACCACATGCATGTGTGCTATAGCTGATGATAAACTGCAACGATTTGAGTTAAAGTCATGTTTTTAGTAACTTTACTATTACAAATTAAGTGTTTGTAGTTTTATATTAAGAAATGTTTCTTCTTAGTAGAATCAAATGAAATAAGTTTACCAAATGTTTACACACCATCATAACAGTTTTACAGCATGCAAGAGTTTTCTGTATTTTTACAGTACAATTGTAATTATTGATTTACAGTACTCTTGTAAATTTACAGTCTTACTGGCAACCAAAATTGCCAGTAAGTTACTGTAAATTTTACAGCAATTTTTTTACAGTGTTTTAATAAAGAGTTAGTCAGCAAGTAAAACAAAATGACCGTTAATTTGTAAATTATCAGAGTGCGCGGATGTATATGGAACACAGGAGAAAAGCGCGTGCTGGACACGCGTCCAGATCAGAGGCGTGCTGTAAAGAAACATACAAACAAACCCAGTCTTTATGGTATGCTTTTCAGACAATGCTTAACCCCGGCTTAATTGGTTTAAAAATAAAATAAAATACACATTTCAGCATTAGAATAATCAGAAAAATCTGAAAAGTTTTAATTAGTTTACATGGTTGACAACTAAAAATAACCTGCAGGGAACGTTCCAAGAACCTACAGGGGACGTTTCTAGAACGTTCTTATTTGGTTCCCAAAAAACAAAAACAAAAAACAAATGGGAACGTTCTGTGTTTGTTTGGACTGTTATTCTTGTAATAAAACTGCTGTGTAAAAGCCTGTGCAACTAAATACCAATTTGACTGCTGGTGTGCTTATATACTGTTTACTCTTGAACCCATTAAGTGGGTCAAGGTTACATTAAGCAGACCTTAATGTCGATCATGGATCAAATCGATTCGCCATGGCAAACAGCGAATATCTGTGCCGTTTAATGCTTTTGAGACGTTGTGTTTTCCTCAGTGTATAACTGACATGTCACAGGTATATTTTTCATCTGTAAATGTTAGAAAGTCATGCAAACATCCATTTTGCTGTCAGGAGTGGGCGAGGCACGTGAGAGCAACAGCGCAGCTGCGCACTTAACGACTCCGCACAATCGAATAGGAGGGCAATAATTCTGAATAAAATATACATTTTGCTAAAATATTTGTTTTTGGACATGAAGTGTCTTTTGTAGAATTATAAACCTACATATAAGTGTATTTTTATGATGGCAGTGACAGTAAAGGGACTATTGTAAAGGTAAATTAAATGTAAGCTAGTACAGCACTAATTAAGCTCAAATGAGTTAATGTGTTTCTTATAGCAGTTAAAACAGTCATTTTATTTATTTTCATTTTAAATTCAGTGATTTTTAACTTGTAATTTAGTTATAGCCTATAATGCTTTAAAGATCAATTTTAGATTGTAATGTTCTGCAAACTATAAAATGTACAGCTGTCATAAAACCAGAGAGAAAGGCTGCATGGCAAGAAACTGTTTAAAAAAAAAAAAAAAGTCAAATAATAGTATGTGAGTCAGTGGTAATATCATTGTGTTCCTGTTGGACAGTGTTATAGGAACTCAGCTTAGCCTGACAGTTAACCTACTTTAGACCAGGGGTGTATTCCAGAAAGCACGGTTAACTTACCTTCAGCTAAACCCTGAACTTTGGGTTGATTAACCCTAAACCTTGCTTAAACCTGGAATACACTACACGACTTTTAAAATCTGAACAGATTTTTAAAACACCAGGCATCATACACTTACCAACTTTGTAAATAGTGACAAAGGAAAATTGGGCATCATACACTACGCGACTGAAGATCATACACTACCAGACTTTAAAGTTGTTCCGATCACAACAAACTCACCCAGAAACGTGCGGCTTGTTGCTAGGAGACGCATGACAAATGAAAACATATGTGTTCTAAAATCGGCTGAAAATATCAAACATGTTTGATATCCTCCGACTGGATGGAGTCAAAGTCTGAAGCAAAAAAAATCGAAGTCTGTGACCATCATACACCACGCGATTTTCTGTGGAATCTGTCCGCTGTAATCTGCAGACTGGCTCCGACTTTCCTCAACTAGCGTCAACTTGTTCAGACTGTAAAATTGGGGGAAAATCAGGGCAAAAATCGCGTAGTGTATTCCAGGCTTTACTCGAGGTATCTGGTTCCAAAAACGCGTCCGGGAGTAAGTTCATTCAACTCAGAGTATGTTCCTGGTTAAGACTCAAGACATTCTCAACAGAGCGAGGAATCTATGAGTCACTATGGAAACGGACGCTAAGAAAAAGTGCACCGTGCTGTTTCTTTGTTCTTATGGCGTCAAATCTGTGCCATTAATAACCGAGCGCACCACTTATGCTGGCGCGCGCGGTAAATCACTTCCGCGAGAGGAAAACAGATCTACACGCGAGGAAACGGGAGCCCGCGAGCTAATTTCAAACACTCGCGCGCGTCACTCGTCCTCTGCGCGCAATACAAGCCCTCGCGCGTGATCATCCCCACATCCTCGCTATCTTCTCTCACCTGCTCTCGCGAACACTTCTATTTTTGTCAGTCGTGGGGCGGGGCTTGCTGTTTTAATTGTTATCTCTAACGCCATTGGTTACTTCCCCTTTTCCGGAAGTCAGCTGTGATTGGACGCCTGTGAAAAGGCGATCCATAATTTATTTGAAAAAAGTTTATTAACATAAATTCTTCCGTTTACTAGTGATTACTAGTGATTACAATCTTGTGATGTTACAAAGATAAAACAGGACCATAAACCCTTTTTTTTTTTTTTTGATAGGTATTTTTATTAGTTTTATATTGCACAATAAACAACAACAATAAAAGAACAAAATACATAAAATAATAATGATTAAAAAATAAATCAATAAGTAAAAAAAAAAAAAAACAGACTTTTGAGAACAACAATCAGGGCATACAAGCAGTTTCAATGGAAAAATGACTAGGCACTCAATAGGGGGCAGACAAGATGCTAAGCATTACGTTGCTAGTCAGAGTCAGCATTACATTGGTCCAAATGATCTAGAAACGGTTGCCATATACTGTAAAACTTATTAAGATTACCAATAACTCCATACTGGACTCTTTCCATATGCAATATTCCAGTAAGATAGTTCAACCAGGTCTTAAACTGAGGAACAGTGTCCGATTTCCACAGCCTCAGAATGACACTCTTAGCAATAATCATTCCGTAAATTATTGTACTTTGTACAGACACATTATGATCTAACAGAGAAATAGAATAACCAAATAATGCAATTTCTGGATCAGGTGTAAAAACACAACCATACATATCCGAGAACCATTTAAATATGTCACACCAGAAATCGTATAGTTTTGGATATGTCCAAAAGAGATGGGTCAGAGAGCCTTCTGCATATTTACACCTGTCACAAATAGGAGAGATAGTAGGAAAAATGCTGTGCAATTTAGATTTTGAATAGTGCAGCCTATGCATCACCTTAAATTGAATTAACTGATGCCTAATAGCATTAACCCTGCATAAACCCTTTTTATAGATTTTAATGACATGTTTCCATGGTTTTTAGCATGGTAAATCCATCAAAAAGGTTATATTTGAAATTTTCATACAACATAAAGCTTGGGCTATATTAACTTTGCAAAATGAAAATAAAATAAAATAAAAGTAATAGTCAACTTGTTGCTATATGCTGAATTAGTTGTAGTTCACCACTATATGCTTACCCAACCATATTTATATACAACCTCAAAAATGTGAGAAGTGTCCATTAAATAATTGTAAACAATAATAAGTGTTCCTGTGGCTCAGTGGTAGAGCATTGTGTTAGTAGCGCAAAAGGCCATGTGTTCAATTCCCAGAGAACACACATACTGATAACAATAACAACACACATAAATAACATTAATGTATAACCTGAATGCATCATCCCCCACATCCTCGCGCTGGATCTTCTCTCACCTGCTCGCGCCTGGGGGCATAAATGGCACCTATTCGGTGGAATAGCCCATTAACATTTGTTTACAACTATTGTTTTCTAGTCTGACAAGCTAACTATTTTTTTAATATTAGAATACGCCGACAGGAAAAAATTAGGCAAACTTCCACTATCAACACTAAAGTAACAAACTTATGCACCAAAAAGTTAGCGAATGTTTATGGCGTCAAATCTATGCCATTAATAACCGAGCGCACCACTTATGCTGGCGCGCGCGGTAAATCACTTCCGCGAGAGGAAAACAGATCTACACGCGAGGAAACGGGAGCACGCGAGCTAATTTCAAACACTCGCGCGCGTCACTTGTCCTCTGCGCGCAATACAAGCCCTCGCGTGATCATCCCCACATCCTCGCTCGATCTTCTCTCACCTGCTCGCGAACACTTCTATTTTTGTCAGTCGTGGGGCGGGCTTGCTGTTTTAATTGTTATCTCTAACGCCATTGGTTACTTCCCCTTTTCCGGAAGTCAGCTGTGATTGGACGCCTGTGAAAAGGTCTATCTGTCTATCAACAGACCAGATGCAAGTTGTCATTTATTTATTTATTTATTTTTTTATAAATATAAGTAGGGTAAAGTGCAGAACCCTCTTACAATGAAAGAATATATTACCATCAACCCCTAAAATTTGACATAGTAATACAAAATATATTACAAAGTTTATACAGCAACTCTTGCTTATTTATATGAACAAATAATTTGTTCATCCAAAGGTCCTTTGAACCAATTTGGGATTTACAGTCATGTACATTTACAATTTACATTTATGCATTTAGCAGACGCTTTAAAAGCAACTTATAGTGCATTCAGGTTATACATTACTGTTATTGTTTTATCAGTATGTGTGTTCCCTGGGAATTGAACCCATGGCCTTTTGCGCTACTAACACAATGCTCTACCACTGAGCCACAGGAACACTTATTATTTTTTACAATTATTTAATGGACACTTCTCACATTTTTGAGGTTGTATATAAATATGGTTGGGTAAGCATATAGTGGTGAACTACAACTAATTCAGCATATAGCAACAAGTTGACTATTAGCTTTATATTATTTTATTTTCATTTTGCAAAGTTAATATAGCCCAAGCTTTATGTTGTATGAAAATTTCAAATATAACCTTTTTGGTAGATTTACCATGCTAAAAACCGTGGAAACGTGTCATTAAAATCTATAAAAAAGGGTTTATGCAGATTGAGGCTGATGTATGGGAGGAGAGCCTCAGTAGAATTCGATCTTGCTCTATTAGTTCTAGGCATCAGTTAATTCAATGTAAGGTGATGCATAGACTGCACTATTCAAAATCTAAATTGCACAGAATTTTTCCTACTATCTCTCATATTTGTGACAGGTGTAAATCTGCAGAAGGCTCTCTGACCCATCTCTTTTGGACATGTCCAAAACTATACGATTTCTGGTGTGACATATTTAAATGGTTCTCGGATATGTATGGTTGTGTTTTTACACCTGATCCAGAAATTGCATTATTTGGTTATTCTATTTCTCTGTTAGATCATAATGTGTCTGTACAAAGTACAATCATTTACGGAATGATTATTGCGGGGCTTGCTGTTTTAATTGTTATCTCTAATGCCATTGGTTACTTTCCCTTTTCCGGAAGTCAGCTGTGATTGGACGCCTGTGAAAAGGCGATCCATAATTCACATGTGACCTGAGACATGGCTTCATCAACAGACCAGATGCAAGTTGTCATTTATTTTTTTTATTTTTTTTATAAATATAACATGGCTGTTTTAATGAAAATGAATTGCATGCACTGTCAGTAGAATACATCATTATAATAAAAGTTTATTAACATAAATTAACATAAATTCTTCCGTTTACTAGTGATTACTAGTGATTACAATCTTGTGATGTTACAAAGATAAAACAGGACCATAAACCCTTTTTTTTATAAGTATTTTTATTAGTTTTATATTGCACAATAAACAACAACAATAAAAGAACAAAATACATGAAATAATAATGATTAAAAATAAATAAAAAATTAAAAAACAGACTTTTGAGAACAACAATCAGGGCATACAAACAGTTTCAATGGAAAATGACTAGGCACTCAATAGGGGCAGACAAGATACTAAGCATTACGTTGCTAGTCAGAGTCAGCATTACATTGGTCCAAATGATCTAGAAATGCTTGCCATATACTGTAAAACTTATTAAGATTACCAATAACTCCATACCGGACTCTTTCCATATGCAATATTCCAGTAAGATAGTTCAACCAGGTCTTAAACTGAGGAACAGTGTCCGATTTCCACAGCCTCAGAATGACAATCTTAGCAATAATCATTCTGTAAATGATTGTACTTTGTACAGACACATTATGATCTAACAGAGAAATAGAATAACCAAATAATGCAATTTCTGGATCAGGTGTAAAAACACAACCATACATATCCGAGAACCATTTAAATATGTCACACCAGAAATCGTATAGTTTTGGACATGTCCAAAAGAGATGGGTCAGAGAGCCTTCTGCAGATTTACACCTGTCACAAATATGAGAGATAGTAGGAAAAATTCTGTGCAATTTAGATTTTGAATAGTGCAGTCTATGCATCACCTTAAATTGAATTAACTGATGCCTAGAACTAATAGAGCAAGATCGAATTCTACTGAGGCTCTCCTCCCATACATCAGCCTCAATCTGCATAAACCCTTTTTTATAGATTTTAATGACACGTTTCCACGGTTTTTAGCATGGTAAATCTACCAAAAAGGTTATATTTGAAATTTTCATACAACATAAAGCTTGGGCTATATTAACTTTGCAAAATGAAAATAAAATAATATAAAGCTAATAGTCAACTTGTTGCTATATGCTGAATTAGTTGTAGTTCACCACTATATGCTTACCCAACCATATTTATATACAACCTCAAAAATGTGAGAAGTGTCCATTAAATAATTGTAAAAATAATAAGTGTTCCTGTGGCTCAGTGGTAGAGCATTGTGTTAGTAGCTAAAAGGCCATGGGTTCAATTCCCAGGAACACACATACTGATAAAACAATAACAGTAATGTATAACCTGAATGCACTGTAAGTTGCTTTTAAAGCGTCTGCTAAATGCATAAATGTAAATTGTAAATGTACATGACTGTAAATCCCAAATTGGTTTAAAGGACCTTTGGATGAATAAATTATTTGTTCATATAAATAAGCAAGAGTTGCTGTATAAATTTTGTAATATATTTTGTATTACTATGTCAAATTTTAGGGTTGATGGTAATATATTCTTTCATTGTAAGAGGGTTCTGCACTTTACCCTACTTATATTTATAAAAATAAAATAAAAAAATAAATGACAACTTGCATCTGGTCTGTTGATAGACAGATAGACCTTTTCACAGGCGTCCAATCACAGCTGACTTCGGAAAAGGGAAGTAACCAATGGCGTTAGAGATAACAATTAAAACAGCAAGCCCCGCCCACGACTGACAAAAATAGAAGTGTTCGCGAGCGGTGAGAGAAGATCGAGCGAGGATGTGGGGATGATCACGCGCGGAGGGCTTGTATTGCGCGCTGAGGACAAGTGACACGCGCGAGTGTTTGAAATTAGCTCGCGTGCTGCCGTTTCCTCGCGTGTAGATCTGTTTTCCTCTCGCGGAAGTGATTTAACGCGCGCGCCAGCATAAGTGGTGCGCTCGGTTATTAATGGCATAGATTTGACGCCATACGTCCACCCAGTCATCATCAGCGGAAAAAACCCTCTCTACCACTGCATCGGTTGGTTATTTTCACAGCTAGAACACGATGGCTGCGCAAATGGATTTTTAAATGCCAGTCACAGTTTTTAATGTATGTCTTTATTTGGTATTTCAATTTCTGGGATGGGGAAAAAAAATACAGAATAATTGAAATGCAGGACGCAGTTTACGTCTTGCGGGACGCGGGACAAAGCTCCCAATTTCGGGACTGTCCCGCAAAATGCGGGACGGTTGGTCACCCTAGTATGTGCGTGTGTTTATAGGTGTATATGCATGGATTAAGATTATATGTATATGCGAGTATGTAGGTGTGTCTGCGTGCAGCGAGTTTATATGTATGTGCGTGTGTTGTTGTAGGTGTATATGCACGGATCGAGTTTATACGTATAAGCCAGTGTCTATAGTGAACTGATAGGAAATATTTATATACAAAGTAACTTTATCTCTAATAACATTGAACATAGGCCGATTCCACGTCTTTATCATACTTCAATACTAAAGGACTGATGACATAAGAAGAGACACTTGTGAACAATCAAACAAAGAACCAGTTAGAACATGACACAAAGAGGTGGGAAGCACATGACCAGATCACACGCTGAATTATGTGTTTCTATGGCAACACTATCAACAAAAGCCTTCACATGCTCCAGATCTCGTAATTACAATTTGTAAACTCGAAATGTTCTGAGTAACCATGACTGTGACAAATTCCAAAATAAAAGACATGACAAACATTGTAATGGTCTGGGTGTATGTTACTTTAAGACCCATGTCTGGGGTTTCCCTGAGCCCTGCATTCTGTTTACCACAACGAGTAGTCCACACCCACAGGTGAATGAGATGTAACGTCAGAAATCTACTCTGCTCAACCTGACAGCTGAATCAACAGCACTGTCTTGTCCCACAGACAGCATCCTGAGAGATATAAGGTAACTTTTCCGTCAAATTATTATAGTGCTTAAAGTTAGCTTAAATTCTAAAACTTTGTTTGTCAAAACTTATTTTATTTTAAGGTTACTTTTTCAAAACAATCCACAGAAATACACATTGCTATTCTTGTCAAATTAATATCCTATATAATTTGAGTTTGTATGAAGCAAAACAATCAAGGAACTCATGTGGGCTATAAAATTATTATTATTATAATTATGGGGGGGTTGGTTAGATTGGTTTAGGCATTTATACCATGAGCGTGAGACAAAATATTTTATTTTAGATAAAATATCTTTTCATATTCTTGATTTTCTTGATGTTTTTGGAAGACTCTTGATTTTAAAGATGTATCACTGGTTTATTGATATTTACTCATAAGCCGCTCTGTAAGAATCGAACACCTGGGTAAGCAGGGCGTGGCAGTTGCAGAAGAGGGAAATACATGATAACCTGTCTAACAAATTTTAAACAACATTGCTTGCCAAACTCCAAGACTTAAATTAACTTTAGCCAAAGAATAGAATAATATTTTTGTACACCTCAATGTTTACAACCAGGAGTGGTTTCTTCATTAGGCGACAGGAAAACAAACCACAAAAGTGTGAAAGGAGAGATTTTTCTATCACATTCAGCCACAGTGTTATGCTAGCTGTCACAGTTCTAGAGTTTATTCTGGATATAGTCCAATCAGCGTTAAGTCACATTATGTGGAGTACCAAGAATCGTCCCTGCTGTTCTGATAAACGTCCATACAAAGGCTTTTTTTCCCGAACTGCAGGCACTGCAATGTAATCTCTATGTGTTCCGGGAGGGCTAGCACTAACATGCTTTCATCATAACTTACCTTGTGCAATGAACAAACATACCTCTTTTAATTATCTTCAAGCCAGGACAAATACATGTAAATCAGTATCTTGCCAGTAAAGTTTTGATGGATGATGACTGTAATGGATGTAATGTAATGTCGATTACACTGACATAGAGTAATCGATGAGTGGCACCATGAAGCATTCTAACTTCCGTTTGGGTGCTTTCTTGTTCCGGTCTCCATAGAAATCCAAAATGTTAAAATGGGTAAAAAGATTGACTGAATTGAAACTTT